>NW_006912100.1:0-147264 GCF_000523435.1 Bipolaris zeicola 26-R-13
GGACAGAGAAGTATAGATCCCAACCCCGTGTAACAGTATGAATATATAAGTAGATAACTAGTAAAAATAGACTTCGAATAATATCTTATGTTTCTTTATACTATATAGATCTAAAGTAGGCTATTTTAGGCTATAATATAGTAGTTTTAGTAGGGTCTTAGTAAAAGTGATTAACGAACCCGTGTGATTAATGAACCCGTGAGGTACGTTATACTTTCTTACTAGTTACTTAACTTTATAAAATTAATACTTATTAATCTATTTAATATAGATTAGGAATTATTAAATCTATTATTATTTATCTTATAAGTACGTCTACTCTACTATCTTGCTAGATAAACCTTACAGAACACTAACGTAAAGCTTACTGGCCTTAGTGCGGACCCGGCAAGAGAAGTATAGACCCGAACCCCGTGTAACACTCCGTTTTTCAGACGGAGCTCTTAATCCAGTTAGCAGACGGCAAACGGAGACGGAGCCGAACAGGCTCTTAAGCTATGTTAAGCTAAGAGGAATCGTTTCGTTATCATATCCCGTCAATATTTCCCCATCGAGTGCTGACAGGTAATATTACGAGTCGTCATTATGTATAAAGGGCTTGGCTCTGCGAATTGACCGGACTAGTAGTCTTGGTGCCGTTGTGCTTATCAGTACGTAGGATCTGAGTACTACCACCATGATCCGTTTTCTCTGGTCGCTCGAATATCTCAAGGAAAAAACGCCAAGCATAGATATGCAGAGCCTGCAAACTGGTTCCCCGGAGCGGTTTAGTCATTGATGTTACTCCATAGCTGCAGCCTCGTTTTCCATGCGTCGGGTTATGCTCTGCTGTGCTGTAGTAGTGACAAGTGTGGAACCGGTAAAATGCCGGCATCGGTCCCGCGCCGAAGAAATGCCTGAACCGCTCGACCATGGAGCTCGATGCGATCGCTGATCGGCATACCAAATAGAGCCCATGGAATTGTGTGTATAATGGAGCTCTACAGAGACAGTAGACCATTGTCTACCAGGCATATCGATCAAACTCATCTGCCACCATGTTGCGAAAGATTGCTTGCCATAACCACCCCCGCTTATCCACGCTTTGCCATAACAGGAATTTAATGACAACAGGGCGCACCAAGTATTGTATAACAAAGATTTTGTGTGTAGGCAAGCCCTCAAGACGAGTCTTTTGCATACCACAGTTTTTTTTTTTCACAGCCAAAGTCCCTTTCAATCATCATCACAAAGCATGTGCCCACCTTCAGACCTTGCCAATGCCGCCGTTCGAGACGCTGGCGGTGCATCCGACCACTATCCCTTTGAGGCTTCCCTGGATACACCGATATCGAAAGCTGCATATACACATGCTGCAAGCATTCTGCATCCATCCATCCTCAATCACAGCATCAGGGTGTTCAAGTATGCAGACGAAATAGCCAAACACACTAGCTCAAAGTACTTCACGGATCCGCACCAGCGTGACCTACTGTTCACCGCATGTCTCCTCCATGACATTGGCACGACGCAAGAATACAATGGCCCACAGCGATTCGAAGTCGAAGGTGCGGATGCAGCAGTCAAGCACCTCTCGGATTTCAGTGTTAGCAAAGAGGATGCGCACTGTGTATGGACCGCCATTGCATGTCACACATCTCCGGGCATTGCAGAACGGATCGGCGAGCTCTCGAGAATCGTGCGCATAGCTGTAGTCACGGACTTTCGAAGGGATGTTACAGAATGGAGCACGCTCGAATCAATGAGAGAGAAGCTGGAAGCTCAGCACGAGCGAGTAGGGATCGAGAAGGTGCTTGGAGATGCAGTCGTTGAGCAGGCAAAGATGAACCCTAGAAAGGCGCCCAAGGTTTCATGGCCTCACGCAATGTATGCGGCGTGGCTTGCTGAGCCAGGTTGGGACGGTGTGAACAAAGCGTTTTGAAGAGACTTGGTAGGTCGGCTGGGATAGTGTCGCGTGTATGGATGGGTATGTCGTATGTTCATAGCATTCATTGGCCGTGCAGCCATGTTCGTGGTATTCTTTTGGTGTCTCCAAAAATTCAACCTCCGTCACCTCTCTCCAAAAACCCTGGATCTCTCTCAATTTTTCCTTCAAACTTGGTCCACCACGCCTGGAAAGCCTTGAGTGGTACTGTATCCCCCGTACCCCAGCTAGTCAAAAAGTCGTAGCAGTTCTTGATGATTCTCTGTGCGAGCACTTTTGTCTCGACGCTCCTCTGTCCCCTGAGCACCAACTCATTGCCCTGGATTGCTCCTGTTGGTTGCGACCCAGCAGCAGCCTGCGCTTTGTTTTGCTCTATGGCAGCGGCGACTTGTTGCGCAGGCTCAACGCTTATTCCAAGCGCCAGCGGCACAGTGCTTCCGTTTGTTGCATCCATGGATACTCCCTCGTCGACCATGGAGTCGTCGCTGCCTAGACTCCCCGCTTTGGTGTTCACTTTAAAGATTGCACTGGGCTTTTCGTTGGCGATTGCGCCGAGCAGTTTAAATTCTGTTGTGCCAGGCAGTTGAGCATATACGGCAGCAGCAGTGCCATCTGGAAGTGTGACTCCAGGTAGGAGGAATACGACAATGTGGGAGAAGGAAGGCTGCGAGGGAATCTGAAATGCCGATTGCGTAGGCGAAATGATGGACGAAGGCTCGATAATGACAGGGCGGCCGGATATTATTATGCCTACGGGAGAGGACATTGTGAATGCTGTATAAGATGCGATAAACCACCAGGGCTCCCTTGGGTGGCCGTCAGGCTACAAGCTGAGCGTGTGGCTTTGACATGTTTTGTGTTCTGCGTCATGGCAGGCCCAAGCTTCGCCCCACATGGCCTCACATGGCCTGACATGTGCAACGTCCATTGCTAACTTATACCCACAAAAGTCTTGCTATGTTGGAATCTGTAAGTGCGATTATGGCAATGCCTCTGCAAGACCCGATATAATAGAGTTGTCTCACATTCTAAAGCCGTGTGCAGCGCTGATCCATTCCTGGTCCAGCCTATCACTAACCCTCTTCAACACCCGACTTCCACCCATCAGAGCCTGGAACAAATGGATTCGCTCATCTTTACTCATGATAAGAAAGCGAGAGAGTCCAGTTGCAGATATATGCTTCGGCTCGGCTGCAAAGGGTGAGCTGGAGCAGACTGCAATTTCGAGCGTCGTCGGCTTCTTCAGCAATGCCACAATGGCCTGGGCCGCAAACGGATTTAGACCTGCTCGACGCAGAAAGACCTCGTACTAGTAATAACCAATAAGATAAAATGCTTCTTAGTATGGCTGTATTACTTACTGTTGTTTCCTGTGGTATAGGCTTAATGTCACCAATATCGGCTGAGCCGTACGGTAAGCCGTATTTTCCCATCTCTGTCACCGTGGCACGCGCAAGGGCCTTCTCGCCCCCAGGAACGTACTGTACTAGCACATCCCCCTCCATATCAGAAGTAAATTCCTCAAACGCTTTCAATGCTACACTATCGCGTGGGTCCTCTGGACGGCTAGACCCCAGCTCTTCCAATTCACGACCTAGTCCTTCGCTGATCAGAACAATCAGCCTCTCGTATCGTGACTGAAGAGTAGCCAAACACTCCTTTATCGGAGACCTTTCTGTTTGGCCCGGAAGAGCTCGCTGCTTGATTTGTTGCAAAGAAGTAAGAATCAGACCGGTGGAAGGCGAAAGAATCATGTCAGCATCTTTGGCCGGCGAGTGCGGTAGAGTGTAGTCTCGGTACACCATCTCAGCGTTTGGAAACATATGTTCTATCTGCCTCAACAGGCTTCTTTGTTGTAGAAACTTTGACGAAATGAGGAATGAAGACGGCTTGAGGTTTGCTGGGACATTTATAGGCGAGGGTAGAGGGTTCGTCGTCTTCGTCCTCTCATCATCCCTAAAACTCGCCTTGTGCATCTCGTTTCCTCCATCCTCGACAGGCCTCGTGGAGGTCTGAACTTTTGGGATATCCACTGAATGGGTACTTTTGCTTAAGAAAGGCTTTTGAACGATGTCAGCTCTTACAGACCCAGCAACCTTTCCACGTGTCTCCAAGAACCTGTGAAGAGCACTCGTAGCAGAGAAACCACCAAACATGAGTTCATTGCCATTGTCGTCTTTCGTCCCCTGTGTGGGCTTCAGCCGTGAAATCTGTTCTTGTGACAACTGCTGGCTCGTATCTGTAGTCTTAGCCTCCAAGCCTGCTGGTAGATGGCGCGGTGGCACTGCTTTTTTGTGACGTGTGTCTATCATATCTTCTTTTAGCTCCAGTTTGCGCTTGTTTGACAAGGCTTGTATGTCATGGCTATCCTCATCAAGCACGGATTCTAGTTCGTTCTCGTCGTCTTCATCAAGGATTCTGAGTCCATCCCGCTTCCACACCTGCGTAGAGCTGGTTGCAATGCTACCTGTCCCAGCTTCACTTATAATTTTCTTCATCTCAGTTTCGCCATGTAATGTCTCATCTAGCTTCAGTGTTGATATCTTTGTCGTCAAGAAACCCCATTGCAACTGTCTTTCCGGAAGTGACGTCCCATGCCAGGATGGCGCGATTTTCAGTTCCTCACGTTTAATCCTCCGTAGGAATTGCGTCTGAGATTCAAGCTCAGTGGGGTGCCGGCAATTGTCGCGGTTTCGCCGACTGTACTCAACCCAGGGCGCCACAGGTAGTAGAGAGTCGATATACGGAACGTCCACACGTGCAGTCGTATCAGCGCCGGACAGCTGTTCATTTCCAACAGACTTGCTCACTTTTTCAGCAAGTGGCTCAATCTCCGCGAAGATTTCAAAGTCCTCACTCGCAATATCATCATTACCATCGGCATTAGCTTGACCCCAGGGCTCGTATGAGACAAGCTCACTTAATGTTGTGGCAAAAGAAACTGATTTGAGCTTCTTCATTGGTGAGGTAGAAAATATTGATGGTGTCAATGGTCCTTCCACTTTCAAGTCTGCAGCTTTACGCTTCGAAGGAACTCGTGCACATGCCTCGGACAGCGGGCTAAATGATAGTGAATGAATCATGTCGAGAAGCATCGAATCACTGCTGTCCGACTCTTTCCGAGTAAGGGAATCTGCAGCCATGATCTCACTTTGGAGGATTTCTGTCTCTGCACGGACAGAGTCACTGCTATCCGATACAAGCGGCAGATTGTTTGTGGGTGATGAAGGTATGTAGGGCTTCTGCATTGGAGAAAGCGGGAGTAAAGGAGGCGTAACGGGCCGAATAATTAGATCCTAAACTGTTCAGCATAGGTATGCAAAGATTGTGCATCATCCAATTACCCGATTGTAGACCTTATCTTCAGCCTTCAGCGCCTCGCTATCCTCTGGCACGTATGCATCGCGGATGGCTTCTTGGAGATACAAGAGTGTGCTTCTTGAGACAGCAAGCTTCTCAGTTTTGGCTTGCGCATCGCATTGCGCAGGATATGTGAGGTGTGTGGCGGGCCATTCAAAGCCTTCATCATTCTGCTCATTAACAAGTTCAGATGGGATCTTGAGATTCCTGAAGTCTGGTGGCGCCACACTACCGAAATTCAACAAGTCAATATCGTGGTCTGACTGGAGAACTGGAAGTTCATGCTTTAGATGCAAGGTGCATTTTCTGTTATCAGTCTGAAAACGGCTAACCGGAGGCTCTTCTCGGTAGGTATAGATTGTCTTGAGCAGTAGTACAGTGTCTCTGTTCACTGTAAGTCGTTCCTTTGTTAGTGTGGAGACCACATCAGTAGTGGAGGAGTCAGAGAAACTGCAAAGACTTTCATCTAGAGCTGTAGCCGACGATACATCCAAATCCGGAAAGGGTCGTGGCTCAGTTGTACAATCGATACAGAGGTCTTGCGCTCGTGCATATTCGAGAGGACGGAGTTCATCTTGTGGGCTTGGTTGATCCATGGTAGCCATACACGTGTAGTCGCATATTTAAACTCAAGCAAGTAACGATCAAGTTTTTTTTGGCTGGGAATTGGTGGATAGTTAAGTTGGTGTCAGGTTTTGGATCGAGGATTGTTCCTTCCTCGTCTGTCTCACCGACATCCCCACGTGGTGACTGTACCAGAGAAGTCAACACTAACAGAAGCTACAACATCACAAACAAGAAAGCATGGGTTCAAAGTGGTTTGACGTTTAATTTTTCATTGTACTCGGCCGTTGCTGTACTGCAGGCCGTTTCATATGTTCTCAAATGATTGTGCAAAAGACACTTAATTATTTACAGCTCATCATCTTAGCTCCCCGCACGATAGGCATAACAAGCCCTTATCACTTATTTAACACTTATGGAGTAGCCGGCTTCTGACCAAAACCGAGCGACTGGTTGCCACCGTTGAAGGCAACAAACTGCGCCCTGAACATAGTGTCGCCATAGATTTGCAGACCCGAACCCTGGTTGCCCTGTACACCACCGAAGCAGGTGGTGTTTGCCTTGTCGACAGGCGCAAAAATGAGCTGGTTGCCAGGAATCTTGGCCATGTACGAGTCACCAATGGCGACGCTCATGTCGGGCAGGGTAGTTGCGCATGGGAAGATGAAGCCACCAACTTGAGCATTGAGCTGGGCGCCCTTGACCTGCGAGTAGTATGCATCGGCAACCTGTTGGTCCACAAGAAGAAGAGATGTACCAGTGTCGGCAATAGCATCAGATCCCTGTGGGTTGTCGAACAACTGGTCACCGATGGCAAACTTGGTGGAGCCGAATTGCCAGAAGCCAGTCTCAGCCTTGACCGGAATCCAGGCCATCTCGCCCTCAAACTTGGTGGCATCAATTTTGCCAAACTCGTAAACACCAGTGCCATCAGGATCGAGATCGGCAGTAAAGACAGGCAGATCCAAATCGTTCATGACATTGGCGAAGAAGGTTTTCTGAGGAGTCTTCTTGGTACCGTCGTTGACTGGTTCGTTGTCAGTAAAAGGTGCTGCACCCGAGAGTTGGTCAACTTACTCGTGTTGAGTTGGGAGAAGGCAAGGCCGACAAGGCCGTCAGTGTTGGCATCTTGAACAAACGATTGGGAGACCTGGTTGGCGAGCTCAACGGCCTGGTTCTTGACCGTGACACCTCCAATGGTAACGGTGTCTGTGCCCACGATACCAGCGGCGCCAGAACCGTCGCCGTAGCTAATTTTCCATTGAGCACCGTCCACCTTCTTGAACGTAGCCGACTTGGCAGGATCAAAAGCAGTGTGTTGACCAATGAGCTGAGGGTCAAGCTCGGTGCTGAAACACCAACTGTGCGTTACAGATTAGTACATGGTTGGTTGTAAGTAGCAATGAGTACAAGCTTACAGATCAGAGGAGCCAGAATCAAAGTCCAAGTTGAGGGTCTGTCCGCCAATGTCGACGGGGGACAAGAACAGGGCGGCATTGTCGGCAGGGTTAGCGGCAACTGTTCCACTCGAGTTACCACTGGAGCCACCGGCAGCAGCAGCAGTAGCAGTGTCGTTGCCCTTTGTTTGCTTGGAGAAGGAGATGAAGCCATCCTTGACCATAAAGTCCTCCTTGATCTTGAAGTTGTATTTCCTAAATACCTTCCTCATGGCAGCAGGACCATTGGGGCCAGTGGGATGGGCCTTGTTCAATTGCCTGGGAACCTTGAAGGAACGTTTCTGGAGACCCCTCTTGCGGGAGGGAGCCGGGACGGCTAGCACAACGGCTGCCAAAAGAGCAACAAAAAGAAGAAAGCGTAGGGAAGGCATGTTGAGCAAACGCTGACCGGCAGCCTGACAGAATGAATCTGTCGTTTGGAGAAAATAAAAAGAGGAGGAGGAGAAGAAGAAGAAGAAGAAGAAGTGGTCAAGGAGAAGAAGGAAACGGACGAAACAAAACACACCACTTCCTAAGAAAACAAATATGGAACCCAAGCCTAGCCTTGGAGGATGGTTATCAATGAGTGTGCGAGAAGGGTGGCTTTTAAAAAGAAGGAATACCGGCGCAAGTCCTACATTCAGAGAGGATGAAACTCGAAGAGAGATGAAACCCGAATCCACAATCGGATCATATAGCGCTGCATATTGAAAATGTTTGGGAGCGCTAAGCCCGTATGCCAGACACGGAGGGAAATGGATGCGGCAGCAGACTAAACGCTACGCGTACTACGTTGAAGGAGATCCATGGGGAAATGTCAGTTAGCTCCTGTCAGCCTGTCAAGGCCCATTGGCTCTATGCAAGCGTGGGTAGGCAGCGTTCAGTTCAATGCAGCCATGTGGGTCGGACCTGCGCAAGCTCAGTGGCGAGGGAGCATCTAGAGCCTCAGCATGGCTGTATCGATAAGGGGCAGATGGATTCGTTACGCGTCCATCTATGATGGTGGTTGTGATAGTGGAGCGAGAGAGCGGCCGTCGGCGTGGGTCGCCGCTCAGGTGTGTTTCAGTGGCGTAGCATTCGCAAACGCCATATACTACAGCACGCAGCCATGGCAGTGACGCTACGATGCGTTCATGTTTCCTCGGGCATTCTCCATACCCACTTGGCAGTTGTCCGCCTGCTTGCCTGCTTGCTTGCTGACGACGACAACAGGGCTGCTTGGATGACTTTACAAATGTTGAAGTTGTCCATGTCTCTCAACGGCGTCGCATGAAGTTGGCGCCGGGGACGGGATTTTTGGTAGTGTTTCAGAGTGCCAAGGCCAGACAAGCTAACCCGGCGATTCGGCTCCGATGAAACCCAGGGGCCTCACGTCCGCAACTCGAGCAGACAGTGGCGCGTACAGCACCGTGTCGACAGAGAAGCGTCCGCGGCGAGGCTTAACTATGATGCCGAGGATTTTCCCTCCAAACACTCTCCGTCTTGGACAGCATGCTTGACCATGGCAATGTATATGAACACTTCGGCCTTTCGGACATGAGCCTGACCTCCAAGGCGCGTTTCCTCGCTTGCCGTGTACCCTTGGTTTGCTTTTGCAAACTGCAAATCGCTTCCTCGTGGGACCCAAATCCGCACCATGCCAATGGTCGCAGCCAAGAGTGCCTACCAAACATCGTCCTTTGCCCATGTTCGAGGCGTGTGCCAGCTCCACAAGAAATACTTTTTAGCCAAGCGCAGATGGGCTAAAATGTATTTGGTACCCAAGGAAAGAAAAACACGTGTATGCATGGTACATCAGTCCTGAACTAGGCACAAGGTTGCATGTGCAGGGTCTCGGCTACTTACCTACTTACTTACTTACAGCACCATGACGGGCGGCATTTGTTTGCATGAAATCAATGCATATATTCGTATATTAAATAACAATACTTTTTTTGTTCCTCTTCTATCATGACTCGACATTGCCGCTCCCCACCTTCGTTCCCAGTGTCGATGTTTGTTGCCCATACAAACAATCGCAGCCACCAGGATATGCCAATCCCTACCAGGCCATTTGCTGCAGGATCTGTAACCTCCCGCTGTGCTTGGCCCATCCGCCATGGCTCCCTCCAAGCCTTCGCGCGTGTTGTGCCCCGGCGCGGCAACATCCCACTTCGCACGGCGCCTCCCATTACCGTCCATCCCATTGTGTAATCGGTAACGTTTCAACCGCCATAGTGTGTTCCAAACATTGCAAATCAACCCCCCTTTCATCCAAGAAGCTCTACATCTAGCCCAATTGCCCTCATAAACAAGTTTACGTTTGCCGTTCGAGCGCTCGCCATGTCTGGTGGTAGAGCCTTGCTCACAGAAACTGTCTCCATGACGCGGTCCTTCACTCCGAGTACCAGCCTCTGCTGTTGCTCCGGGCTGGCTCCCACACCCATTGCTGCCAGGAACTGCCAGATGTACATGTCGTCCGTGTCGTTGATGCTCCCTGGGAACAGGTAAGGCAAAACAGGCTCAATAACGTCAAACAAGCGGTTGTAAAGCCCGGTCCATTGCTGCCAATCAGTCACCATCTCAGGCGCCGACTGCTTAAGGAGTTCAGCCCGGGAAATCAGGAACGTCAGCAGAGTAAGGCCTATCCTGCTCCGCGCCACTACGTGGAGGTTGGTGCGGTCTAGAACAAGGCCAAGAAGTCCAATGACAATGTTCAGCGGTGCATCTGAGATGTGCGCGTGGATGGGCGACATGACCGTCTGGGAAAAGAGATCGACTTCCTCACGGATTGCCGCACTCAGGGGCTCTTCGGGCGTAGCAATGGCCTGCCCCACTACCGAAAGGGCATCGAGGTGCACGACAATCATAGTCACGACCGTAATGCGCTCCTGCTCGTTAATGTGGCGGAAGAGGCGCGGGATAACTTTCTTGCCCTTGGCATGTGAAAGAATGGAAATGAAGGGATGAGGTGTGCTGGGCAGGTTAGCAGGAGCAGCTTCATTGGGGGGGCACGACATACTTGGGGTTGATGGGCTCCATAATCCTTGTGTTAAGCCAGAGCTGCTCGTGGAGAACCTCAATCCGCGATCGCCATTCCATGTGTGCTTGGATGGCTTCAGGAGGACTGTTTTCTTGAATTGGCATTGGCATGGCGCGCTCATGATCTTCCATTTGCATCAACGTCTTGTACACCGCCTCGATGTTACGAAGTGTTTGTTTACGATCTGCGACGGAGGACCGAGGGTGTCTTGGGAGCTTGTCGTTGGTTTCCGGTCGCTTAAGGTTGAGCAGCGGTCGTGGCGTCTTGGAATTGCTGAATGCAATTTTTCCAAGACTGCCCTCGACGACGAGTTGTTTGGCTTTTGGCCGTGCTTTGGCAGCCTCAACTGCGCGTTGGATCTGTTGCTCCATGCGCTGCATGTGGTTGTCGCCTCCGCGGCCATGTCGACGGGCGCCAAACCGGTTGTTCGTCTGGAAGAGATAGGTTTGGGCAAACTGGCTTGCTGGCTGCTGGGGGTTGTGGCGTGGAGCACCCCGGATCTGGCTGAAGACCTGATAGTAAAAGTCCTCTGCAATGGCAGCTTCAGGGCCCCGTTCTTCTAGGTTTCCAGTCGCGGTCATCAGCTGCTGCAGCTGGATACGAGTGATGAAGTTCTTGTCCTGAGGTGTCATGAGACCATTGTCCTTTGCCAAAAGGGCAATCTTGTGGTTTCGCTTCGCGCGCTTTGCGTCTTCTTCAAGGAAAGCAGCACGCTCGGCCTCGGACAGCTGAAGGAGCTGCTCCGGGTGGGTAATGACCATCCCAGGAAATGAAGGGCCTCTGTTGTGGGCTCCTGGCTGACCGCGATGCGGGCCAGGCTGCATAGGCTGGCCCTGGCCGGCGAGGCGGTTGGGGTTCTGCAAGATCTGGCGGGGCTGTGCAGGTGAACCTTGGATCTGGTTCTGCGGGGCACTGGGATCGTTGGAGTGGGGTCGCTGTCGCTGGAGAATGGTGGGCTGCTGGGGTGATTGGGATTGGACGGGCTGGTCTGGCAGTTCGGCACGGAGCTGCTGTTGATGTCTCGGCGGCATGCCCTGCTGCTGTTGCTGGGGTCTCTGCAGGATCTGTGGCGCAATGTGGCCAGGCATACCGGGATACTGTGGCTGGCCCTGGGGGAATTGACCCTGCTGCTGGTACTGCTGCTGAGGGTAGCCGGGGAAGGCCTGGGGCGGTGGCTGCTGAGCCGGCGGGGTGGCTCTGGCGTCACTATTGAGAGATTGAGCGCGCATCATAGCCTCGACCTCCTCCATGCTCATGACCTTCCTGGTGGGTGCGGGCATCTGGGCAGCGGCAGCGGGCTGTGGCGAGGGCTGGCGCTGGGCGGCGGGCTGCTTGGGTTTGAGGCCCCAGATGTCGGCACGCGCCTCGAGCTGGGGAATGTACTCGGGGTCCTTGTAGCTCTCATAGCCGGAGCGATTGGGCTTGGAGGCCTGGGGGACAGGGGGTCTCTGTTGGTACTGGTGCTGCTGTTGGTGCTGCTGCTGATGCTGCTGCTGTTGAAATTGCTGCTGGTGCTGCTGGTGCTGGGGGATCTTTTGGCGAGCGTGGAACAGCATCTGCTCCTCCTGAATGGTACCGGCAACCATTGACGTCTGGCCGGCAAAGTCAAAGTGCTTGCCAACCGACTGCTGCGTGGCCGGGCCGTCGCCAAAGGTGTCGTCATTGCGGTCGTCGGCATCGTCGTCTAGCTGGTCGCCGAGGCCGTCGTAGGTGTCGTCGAAGTCGATTCTGTGAGTAGTGAGAAGCAGGCCTGGTGGGCGTCGAGGGCGACATGGACATACACATCGTCATCGGCCGCCCCGCCGCCGAGGGCAGCAAAGGCATCGTGCTGGCCAAAGCCGGGGGCGGCAGTCGAATGGCCCTGGTCACGCGGCAGCGTCGTGTCGAAGCCGAAGAAGGACATGGCGGCGGGCCTCTCTCTCACCACACGCGGGATGTGTGTGGTGGTGGTGATGGCGGGGGTGGTTGTTGTTGTTGTGGGCGGGCCGTGTGCGGTGGTGGTAGTGGTGGTGGATAATCGACGGCAAAGTCCGCGCGCGCTCTCGTATGGCCTGGCTGGCCCTCGTACCCCCGGCAAGCCTAGCCTACTATACCTGGTCCTCAGCCACACTTTCTTACCTGTCCTACCGCCTACCATTCTTACCACTGCAACAACTCCTTTTCTGACGGCTCAACTCCTGTTTCTACTTTGCTTCCATCTGTCTTCTCCTTCTTTTCCCCCTTCCCCACCTTGTCCTCCGTTTCAGCCCGCCCACCCCTCCGTGGCCTTCTTCTTCTTCTTCTTCTTCTTCCACCTTGTCCTGCCCATGCGCACGCCTTGCGCCAAGTAGTAGTCGCTCGTTCCCCCTGCACCACGTCGCCGCCGCCGCCAAAGACGCCACGCGCACCCTTTTACCCACTCTTGCTCGCAGCATAAAAGCAGCCTGGCAGAGTGGAGAGTCTCCGACGTCACTAGGAAAGCTCCAGCCTGTCGATCACGACTCGCAATCACAACCACAAACACCAACATCGTCCGCCATCCGCCATGGCCGGCAGTCAGCGCTATATCCGCTACATTGTCTTCGCTGTCATCGTATGACCCTCCCCTGTCACCTCACTCACGCCCATGCAGCCATTGACTCCCTCCAGGCCCTGTTCCTTCTCTACTTCATCGGCTCCTCATCGTCCGTGCCTGCCACAAACTGGCCAGCCTACCAAGATGCAAAAACCCCTGCCACACCGCCCCAGGGCAATGCCGCCGTGGTAGACGACGACGAAACCCCTCGCGCTTCCACCCCCAGCACCGGCGCTCACACCAACCCCGGCACTTCGCTCAATGACAAAACACTTCCACCTGCCACCATTGCCGGTGACCGCATGAACGCAACATTTGTCACACTCGCCCGCAACCAGGACGTCTGGGAGATTGCAAAGTCGATCCGCCACGTCGAGGACCGCTTCAACCGCAAGTTCAACTACGACTGGGTCTTCCTCAACGATGACGACTTCAGCGACGAGTTCAAGAAGGTGACGACGGCCCTCGTCTCCGGCAAGACAAAGTATGGCAAGATCCCCAAGGAGCACTGGTCCTTCCCCGAGTGGATTGACCAGGACAAGGCCGCAAAGGTCCGCCAGGAGATGAAGGAGAAGAAGATCATTTACGGAGACTCGATCAGCTACAGGCACATGTGCCGCTACGAGTCGGGCTTCTTCTTCCGCCACCCATTGATGCTCGACTATGAATGGTACTGGCGCGTCGAGCCCAGCATCGAGCTGTACTGCGACATCAACTACGACACCTTCAAGTACATGGCTGAGCACAAGAAGAAGTACAGCTTCACCCTCAGTCTGTACGAGTACGTCGAGACCATCCCCACGCTCTGGGACGCCACCAAGAACTTCACAAAGCACTTCCCCCAGCACATCAGCAAGGACAACTCGATGAAGTTTCTCAGTGACGACGGTGGCGAGACCTACAACCACTGCCATTTCTGGTCCAACTTCGAGATTGGAAACCTTAACTGGCTCCGATCTGACGCATACATTGACTTCTTCACCTCTCTCGACCATGCTGGTGGTTTCTTCTACGAGCGCTGGGGTGATGCACCTGTCCACTCCATCGCCGCCGGTCTGCTCCTGCAAAAGGATGAGCTCCACTTCTTCAACGACATTGCCTATTACCACGTTCCCTTTACGCACTGCCCTACAGGCGAAAAATACCGCCTTGACCACAAGTGCTCATGCAACCCCAAGGATAACTTTGACTGGAAGGGTTACAGCTGTAAGTTTTCCCATCTGGCTTTTGCAAATACCAATACTTACATGCCAACAGGTACTTCTCGCTTCTACGAGTTGAACGGCCTGGAGAAGCCAGCAGGGTACGAAAAAGAGCAGGACTAGATGCTCAATTTCACTTTTCGTCTATAACACCAGTGCGAATCGCCGTCGGCTTTGTTTTTCTCTGCTTTTAGCGGACCCGACGTCTGACGTAGTCTAAAGTGCACCACTCTCCCCATCAGACAAAAGACGCCTTGCAGTGAAGATTGTCTTGTTTGTGCTCGCCATCATCAGTCTAGGGATTTTCATGGTTAGAAGACGTTGCACTGAAACATCCCAGTCGCCGCAAAATTCGTTAGCCAAGTGGCCTTTATAGGGAAATCAGGGAGGATCAGAAAAAAAATTACTCTAAATGGCGTAAATGTTGGCTTGGCGTTGAAATCTATGCTTTGGTCATTTACCTCTGGCTTTGGCTGGTTGGCTGTCTGAGATGGGTCATGCCGTGGCTGTTATCCATTTACTTGTAATGTTATATATTATTGTAAACATTAGATTCACTGCTTAGACTAATGATGATGATGCGTCTGATATGTGCAATTGATGCCATTTCTTTATTCTTTGTTCTTCTTCTTTTCTAGTATTAATCATTATAGTTGACTATGCCGCTGCCATCCTTGTTCGCCTTGGGTACCCCATAACGTTCACTCAGCTCATCTTCCTGTGACCGACTTTGCGAATCAAGATATGGTCGTTCGGCACGCACCGCAACGCGCACGGCGTGTCTGCGGTGTGGCGCAAATCCATATGACGCTGAATGGTTCTACACTGTGTTAGTCATTGCTCTCGCAATTGCTTGTATCAAGGATTCCCAAGACTTACCGTGACCCTGTTATCCCAAAACGCAACATCACCTTCCTTCCACTGAAACCTCGCCTGAATCTCTGGACTCGTCGCGACAATCTCATTCAACAGTCCAATGATATGATCAGACTCGGTCTTGGGCACACCCACAATCTTGGTCACGAACCCCGGGTTGAAAAACAGACTCTTCCACCCCGTCACCGGGTTGGTTCGAATAAGCGGGTGCTCCGTTGTCACGGGCTCGCGACGTACCGTGCGACCCAGGTCGCGCGATCCTTGAGCTTGCAGTTCGGCAGAGTGTAGCGCCGTCAGTGACTCGAGGTACTTTTGCATGTGTGGTGAGAGCATGTCGTAGGCTGCGTATTGGGAGCTCCAGAGTGTGTCACCGCCGCCACCCCGTGGGGGGCCTGTGAGGACTTTGAGCGATGTGTAGGATGGTGGTTGGAGTTCGTATGTGACCTGTTGTCATGATTTGGTCAGCACGATGCCAGTTTTGAGTCTGATGGGTTTTTTTTAGTTCTTACATCTGAGTGCCAGAGAAATGTAGGTGTGAACAGCGCTCGTAGGTCAGGACTTCCTTCTCCTGTGAAGATGACGTGTACATCCTCGAGGCCCTCACGCTTGGGAACACCCGTTGTGGCGTGCTTGTGAAGCTCGCCAAAGTACTTTCCCAGCTCTCTTTGCTTGTCAATGCTGAGGTTCTTTTGGTCGCGGAAGAAGACGACGCCTCGTGTCGCAATCAAACGCGCCAGATCGTTCTTTTGTGCATCGGTAAGGTTGGCGAGGTCCACGCCGTGTACTTCCGTTCCGATCTTAGGGTTGTAGTCAAAGACGTCTGTGGCAGAGGCAAGGAGGTTCTTGAAGTTTGGGTCTCCTAGTTGGCCCTTTTCTATGTAGGGAATCTCGGTGTATGCCGGCCATGTGATGTCTGGGAAGTGTGGTCGTAAGTCCTCGTACTCGTATGTGTCATCATGTTGTTTGACTTTTGTTCGTCCCGGGACGTAGCTGTGTGCATTTGTGGGCTTTGACGCCACTACGGGAGTGTCCGTGGTGTTGGGTTGATATAGTGGTTCAACAAGTCCAGGTGCCATGGTAGCGGCAAGTGTATGATGCACGCCTTTTGAGATGGGAGTGATTGCAACGCTTTGAAAGGCTTTCTTCTATATGTGTCGTTCAAAGAGAATGGGGTAGAATTGAGAGAACCTGTAATGGCACTCAAATCAAGAAACTAAATTGCTAGAAAGGATGAGAGTATGACTCGAGAAGTGGAATGGTATCTGGGGAAAGACAGAGCCAGTGAATCCACTACTTATATCCTGCTGGGTAAAGTGATATCTAAAGTGCGTATTGTTGTGGGGAAACAATATGCCGGCCTTGATAGAGCAATTGCGCCATCGCACCTAATCCGATGATCAATCATAGTCCACAATACTGACGACACTTTGCAATCTTACGTGTCAGAGGCGTACGAGAACTGTCATTGAACTATGGAGTGCTGAGCGATTAACGGGAGCAGAGACGGGGTACTACACAATCCTATATTCTATCGGCCAAGTTGTATCTTGGTAGAATTGCGGCTCAGCGCACATCATTGCGTACAAAGCAGACTAACTGGGAGAGTGAGTTGCTGAAGTCGGTGTAAATTCAGACGCTAGCCTGATATGGAAGCTGAGGGCATGGCACCATATTGCACCATTTCATGCTCTGACTTCAACATCGCCCGACAATGGATTTTTTGTCCCAAAGCAACAGGGAATTTAGACCGTCAATGTTCCCGTCCCTTACCGGTTTCGTTCAAGCTGCAAGATTGGCGAGTACAGCCGCGTGGGGAAAGTATGCGGAGATGGACGTGGGGGCAGGACGTGCTACGTTCCTAGGACTGTGTTGCTTGGTAGAGCTTAGTGCCTTCGGATTGCCTGTGATTGTCACTTGTGATCCATACCAACGGTCTCTTAGCGATATACAGCTAGGACCTGCAACGCTTAACAATTGTCGCTTGTAGCTACTAATGCGACTAAATACCCCTTTTGCAGTCCTCCTCTTACTTTGCAGAAAGAAAAATAACCATGCTTGCTCGAACGCTTCGACACCTGACGCCTGTTCCAGTCGCACAACGTGCAATATAACCAAATTATCAAAAATGCCTTCTCTTATCACTTCTCATTTGTATCCTCTGCTAATGTGTGCCGAGTCGACGGGGGGTTCCCAAAAAGGCACAGAGTCTTTTTTATACTGATCGCCCTGTGATGAAGGGTATCGGGACACCATTAAGATTTAGCCACTGTATCGAGGCTTTGCGCCCCTCACGTTGGGACTCGACGCCAGGGGCACTTTGGCCGCCTGTGGATTCTGAAGCATTCTGGACACGCCGTCTGACGATGCCCTTTTCTTCAAGAATGGGACTCCAGTACGGGTGTGTGCCTTTATGTATGCGGTAGAGTTCGTAGTTGCCGAAGATAAGAACGAGTGTAGATGTGACGGGTATGCGTGAGATGTTGTGGAAGATGCGTGTGGAGCTCATGTTTCACAATTTAAATCAGGCCGCGAATGTAGAACGGAGTAGTGAATGATGTACTGGACGTGCTCAGCACCTTTCTGAGGTTGAGTATCGTGAGTAAGTATGCGCAGGAGGCGAGATGGGGTGATGCGGAGTCTGGCGAGAGATGAGTGGCTGAAGCGCGGGGACACGCCTTAGCGCGATTTCGTCGCCGAGCCGCATCAACTTTCTCGACTATGCGACAGCTCCGTCCAATCCACGCACTCCAATCTTTCATAGGCAACCACTGCCAGGTTACAACACATCATGCGTACTGGAACCTAAGCAAAGGGGCTTGAGTTTAGAAACCACATAAATCCGACCATCAACAAGCGCGACTTCACCGGTCCCGACAATCCACAGAACCACGCGCCTTGCGAAGACGCAGGTTACCGCCATGGACGATCTCGAGAACCTCGAATTTCTATCGCTCGTTTCCAAGGTCACGTCGGAAATACAGAACCACGTTGGTGTCTCCGACAAGACACTTGCCGAGTTCGTCATCGACCAACATGCCGACTGCAAAGATGTTGCCGACTTCAAGAAACAGCTCGAGGATGTTGGCGCCGAGTTTCCACAGAGCTTGGTCGAGAGCATCGATCGCCTGATTCTTACTCTGCATCCCAAATACAAGAACAAAGGCGCAGGCGGGAAGCAGGGAAGCGCAAATGCAGAAGACGACGGAGATGCAACAAGTCGCAAGACACGTGTCTTCAAAGGGTTGGCCATTCCAGACAAGGAGGTGGAATATGATGTGGCAGATGAGGAGCCGGCAAATGATGCGCCGCAGGCCGATGCGCTGGATGACACGTTTGCCATGCTGGAGGGACTGGCAGGGAAGGCACCAGGCAAGCCCAAGGAGCGGTCGCGCAAGAGGAGCATGAGTCCATACGACAGCGACGACGACGCCAGTAGGAGCAAACGACACAGGCGGAGGGATGCATCGTGCTCTCGCTCGCCATCAAGGAGTCCACGACGGGGGCGGCAACGGGAGCAGAACGACGAGTTGGTTTTTGAAGACGAATTTGGCCGTACAAGAACTGTCAAGCCCAGCAATAAACAACGAAGCCGCAAGAAGTATCGCGACGAAGATATTGAAGAGTTCCGACGGCCGCCCACTCCCGAGCTCGACGACGAGCCAGTGCTGTACAAGATTTACGACGGCAAGGTCACGGGTGTCAAGGACTTTGGCTGCTTTGTCAATCTACAAGGTGTGAAAGGCAAGGTTGATGGACTGGTCCATGTTACCCAGATGATGGAGGGGCGAGTCAACCATCCATCAGATCTTGTGTCGAGATGGCAGGAGGTCAAGGTTAAAGTTATCAAGACCGAAAACGGCAGGATATCGCTCTCGATGAAAGAGGTGGACCAGAGGACAGGCCGTGATCTCGCACCGGAAAAGCGTATAGCATCATTTGGGACCGGCGCGAACTCGCAAGGTCTCGGTGGTATTCCAGGAGTTGATAGCTCTGTGCCAGTTGTTGAGGATGGCTACAACAGCCGTAGAAACGGCATGCGGAAACGTATGACTTCGCCAGAGCGATGGGAGATCAAACAACTCATCGCCTCTGGCGTAATCCCCAAATCTGACTACCCCGATATTGACGAGGACTTCAACGCGCATATCAACGGAGAGGGCGGTTTCGAAGAAGAAGAGGATGTTGATATTGAAGTCCGTGAAGAGGAACCACCCTTCTTGGCTGGTCAGACCAAGCAATCACTGGAGCTTTCGCCAATCCGCGTTGTTAAAGCACCTGATGGCTCGCTCAACCGTGCTGCAATGGCCGGAGACACACTAGCCAAGGAACGTCGTGACCTCAAACAACAAGAAGCACAGGAGAAGGCGGCAAAAGAAGCGGCAAACGTGGACTTGAGCAGTCAGTGGAACGATCCTATGGCTCAGCAACGGCAGTTTGCAAGCGATCTCCGCAACACACGAACGAACGAACCCAGTCAAGCATTACCAGAATGGAAAAAGATCTCCACAAATAGCAGGGAAACCTCTTTTGGCAAGCGTACCAATATGAGCATCAAAGAACAGCGGGAGTCGCTGCCTGTCTTCAAATTCAGGAAACAACTGCTTGAGGCCGTTGCAGCCCATCAAATCTTGATTGTAGTTGGTGATACTGGATCTGGAAAAACAACACAGATGACACAGTATTTGGCTGAGGCCGGCTATGCTAATGAGCTTGTTATTGGTTGCACTCAGCCCAGGCGTGTAGCAGCTATGAGCGTCGCCAAACGTGTTGCTGAGGAAGTTGGTTGTACTCTAGGGAACGAGGTTGGTTACACGATTCGATTCGAAGACAAGACTTCACCGGATACGCGTATCAAGTACATGACGGACGGTATCCTGCAGCGTGAGATTCTCTTGGACCCCATGCTGTCCAAGTATAGCTGTATCATGCTCGATGAGGCCCACGAACGTACGATTGCCACAGACGTCCTGTTTGGGTTACTGAAAAAGACGCTCAAGCGGCGACCTGACATGAAGCTCATCGTTACTAGTGCCACCCTGGATGCCGACAAATTCTCGGAGTACTTTTACAAGTGTCCCATCTTTTCAATCCCAGGTCGCACGTTCCCTGTCGAGGTCATGTACAGCCGGGAGCCCGAGTCTGATTACCTTGACGCAGCATTGGTTACGGTCATGCAAATCCATTTGACAGAACCAGCAGGTGATATCTTGCTCTTCTTGACAGGAAAGGAAGAAATTGATTCTTCTTGTGAGATTCTGTCTGAGCGTATGAAGGCCTTGGGGCCGAACGTACCAGAGTTGATGATTCTACCCATCTATGGTGCCCTGCCATCTGAAGTGGCGTCTCGCATCTTTGAGCCTGCGCCCGCAGGCAGTCGAAAATGTGTTATTGCTACTAATATTGCTGAGACCAGTTTGACTATTGACGGTATCTACTACGTTGTAGACCCAGGTTTTGTCAAGCAAAGTTCTTATGACGGAAAGCTAGGCATGGACCGTTTGCAGATTACGCCTATTTCCCAAGCCCAGGCTCGTCAAAGAAGTGGCAGAGCAGGAAGAACCGGACCAGGAAAATGTTTCCGCCTGTACACCGAAGCAGCATTTCAGAACGAGATGCTGCCGACAACTATTCCAGAGATCCAACGTCAGAACTTGTCAAACACAATTCTCATGTTGAAGGCTATGGGCATTAATGATCTGTTGCATTTTGATTTCATGGACCCACCACCCACCAACACCATGTTGACAGCTCTGGAAGAGCTGTATCAGCTGGGCGCATTAGACGATGAAGGGCTGCTCACGCGTCTTGGTCGGCAAATGGCGGATTTCCCCATGGACCCTTCTCTCTCCAAGTCACTGATCAAGTCAGTCGAGCTCCAGTGCTCAGACGAGATTCTTACAATCGTGGCTATGATCAGCGCCACTCAGAACGTTTTTCATCGTCCACGAGACAAGCAGCAGCAAGCAGACCAGAAGAAGCAGAAGTTCAACGATCCATCTGGCGACCACATTACCCTTCTCAACGTCTACAATGGCTGGAAACAGGGCGGCTTCAGTACACCATGGTGCCACGAGAACTTTGTCATGCCCAAGAACATGCAACGCGTACGCGACGTACGTAATCAGTTGCTGCAAATCATGGCACGACACAAGCATCAGGTTGTGTCTTGTGGTCGGAATACCATCAAGGTTCGACAAGCACTCTGCTCGGGTTTCTTCCGCAATTCAGCGCGCAAGGATCCTGCTGAGGGCTACAAGACGCTTGTCGAGGGTACACCTGTGTACCTGCACCCTTCTTCATCGCTCTTTGGCAAGCCCGCCGAGCATGTCATATATCATTCGCTTGTCGAGACTACCAAAGAGTACATGCACTTCTGCAGTGCCATTGAACCGAAGTGGCTAGTGGAAGCTGCACCTACGTTCTTCAAGGTTGCGCCGACGGATCGCTTGAGTAAGAGGAAGAAGGCGGAAAGGATACAGCCGCTACATAACAAGTTTGCAGGCGAAGACGATTGGAGGCTGAGTGCTCAGCGAAGGGCAGGAAGAGGCGGCGGTGGTACGTGGGGCTGATTCTATGCAAGTTTGGCGAAAAAGTTGCTTCTTAGCATATATGTGATACCTTTTGAATATAATATACAGCTGGTTCTGGCTGACTACTGCTTATGTAAGAACATATGTAACAGGCCGTGATGTTGGTAGTTGAGTTTAGAGTGATGAGGATCTTTGTCTGGTCAACATAGTGGTGGAGCACGGACCTACACTTACTTCCTCATCCGGACAGCGCGACCGCGTTTTCGCGTGTTTACAGCGCCCCCGCAAAAGTCCTAGGGCTCCTGCTAGAGTGAACAGCATCCCATACCACCGTAACTATACGCAAAAATCATGTCATCTCTTCTGGATCTCGCGCTCAATTCGGACGCTGCGCCCACTCCCTCGAGCGCCTTCGGTAACGATGCACGAACACCACTGATGCGATCCTCGTCGGCCAGACCCCGCGGACCGCCCTCTGAAAGCGCTGGCGCCAACAGTGATGTTGAAGGAGACCCGGACGATGAGATCATCGGGGTACGAGTACCAGGCAGGCGTACCAATGCTCCACGGACAGATATTCCAAAAGTGGTCGATGTTACGGGAGAGACACTTTCGCTGCGCTTCCAGGAGTTCCTGGAGAAGTGAGCTTCACGATGCACAATGGACAATGCAAGCTGGCTAACCATAAGAACAGCTATACAGAAGACCCCTCCTCCTCAGCACTTCCAACATCGAGTGCGGTGCCTACTACAGACAAATACTATATTGCCCAAATACGTGGTATGAGGCTGTACGGCCTTTCTACCCTCTATGTCGACTACACGCACCTTCTCAGGCACGAAGATGGTATCCTCGCAGCTGCCATTGCAAGCGAGTACTATCGTTTCCTGCCCTACATGGTTCGATCGCTCCACAACCTTATCGCAAAGTACGAACCCAAGTACTTCCGCCAGCACAAACAGCCCGCCTCCACAGCTTCTGCGACAGCTACCTCGAACGCCGGAAACTCAGAAAGTCAGAATGAGAGTCTCAATGAGAAAACAGCGAACCAGCAGACCGACAAGCTCTTCACCCTGGCTTTCTACAATCTGCCCCTCGTTTCACGTATTCGGCAGCTCCGCACCACGTCAATTGGTAGCTTGTTGTCAATCTCGGGCACTGTAACACGAACCTCTGAAGTCCGCCCAGAACTCTCAATGGCAACTTTTGTGTGCGAGATTTGCAATACGGTTGTGCCAAATATCGAACAAACGTTCAAATACACGGAGCCCACACAATGTCCCAACATAACGTGTATGAACAGGGAAGGCTGGCGACTTGATATTCGGCAATCTACCTTTGTCGATTGGCAAAAGGTGCGCATCCAGGAGAACAGCTCGGAGATCCCCACTGGTAGCATGCCGCGAACAATGGACGTCATTCTGCGGGGAGAAATGGTCGACCGTGCAAAAGCTGGAGAGAAGTGCATCTTTACCGGTACTGTCATTGTCATTCCTGACGTGAGCCAATTCCGTGTTCCTGGTGTGAGACCACAAGCAATGAGAGATACATCGAATGCTACGCGTGGCAATGATGTGGGTGGATCTGGCGTCAGCGGCCTCAAAGCCCTTGGTGTCCGAGACCTCACATATCGCATGTCTTTCCTAGCATGCATGGTGTCGCCCGACCACTCAACTCCTGGGCAGTCTTCGAATCACCATTTGACGGGTCAAGCCAGCAACATTCTTGCATCTCTGGGCCAGGGTCAAATTGAGTCCAATGCAACAAGCGGCGAGGAGGCACAGGAAGAATACCTTGGTACTCTGACTGCTGCTGAGATTCAGGATCTCAAGGACATGGTGCACAAGCCCAATATTTTCATGCGCCTTGTTGACTCGATTGCACCAATGGTCTACGGTCACCAGGTCATCAAAAAAGGTCTGCTCCTCCAGCTCATGGGCGGTGTGTCGAAAGAAACACCAGAAGGTATGGCGCTTCGTGGAGATATTAACATCTGCATTGTCGGCGATCCTTCGACATCAAAGTCACAGTTCCTCAAGTACATTTGCAGCTTCCTTCCTCGCGCCGTTTACACTTCGGGAAAGGCATCGTCGGCTGCTGGTCTTACAGCCGCAGTTGTCAAGGATGAGGAGACTGGCGAGTTTACCATCGAAGCTGGAGCTCTGATGCTTGCTGACAATGGCATCTGCGCTATTGACGAGTTTGACAAGATGGACGTCGCCGATCAAGTCGCTATTCACGAAGCTATGGAACAGCAGACTATTTCGATAGCAAAGGCGGGAATCCAGGCTACGCTCAATGCTCGTACCTCGATCCTTGCTGCTGCCAACCCTGTAGGCGGTCGGTACAACCGGAAGACGACGTTGCGCGCCAATGTCAACATGTCTGCACCCATCATGTCTCGTTTCGATCTATTCTTTGTAGTTCTTGACGAGTGTGACGAAGCTGTTGATCGTCATCTTGCCGAGCACATTGTTGGCATTCACCAGCACCGAGATGAGGCCGTGGACCCTGAATTTAACACGGAGCAGCTACAGCGCTATATCCGATTTGCGCGGACGTTTAGACCGGAGTTCACCGATGAAGCAAGGGAAACCCTCGTTGAGAAGTACAAGGAACTGCGTGCAGACGACGCTCAAGGCGGCATTGGCCGCAACAGCTACCGGATTACGGTGCGTCAATTAGAGAGCATGATTCGTCTCTCCGAGGCTATTGCAAAAGCGAACTGCGTGACGGACATTACACCCGAATTCGTCAAGGAAGCCTACAATCTTCTTCGGCAGTCGATTATTTCGGTGGAGAAGGACGACGTTGAGGTAGAAGATGACGACGACGAAGCTCTTCTCGCGGCTGCGGCAGCTGCCGAGCAAGACGAGGATGCTGCCATGGGCGATGACCAGCAGGAGGCAGCACGAGACCGGACGGCGACGCCGGCGGTAGCGCCGCGGGAGAAGACGAAGATTACGCACGACAAGTACGTTGCCATGCGCAACATGTTTGTCAAACGAGTCAACGAAGACCAAGAAGAGACGCAAGACGGAGTGGAAGAAGAAGAGCTCCTTGTGTGGTATCTGGAGCAAAAGGAGAATGAGTTGGAGACGCAAGAGGACCTGGAGAAGGAGCGGGCTCTGGCGAAGAAGGTGCTGAAGAAGGTTGTCAAGGTACGTATTGCGAAGAAGTTGAAGATGCAGCGTGATGTATATATATGTGTGTTTCAATGTGCTAACAATGTGGAAACAGGAGCAATACCTCATGATGATCCGGGGTGAAGGTCTGGCAGACGAACAGGGACAGGCAGAAGGTAATGACAAGGTGGTGTACGTGCTGCACCCCAACTGTCCGATTGAAGATATTGCCTAGTTGGCCAAGGATTGAATGTAATCTCATATTATACCCAATGTCCAAACTACCAGATGTTTTTTGTTTTGCTTGTCCTTGCTCATAGGATTGGTGACGAATTGTATCCAAGAAATGTGTAAATCACGTGATCATGTTACCAAGATATGTCTCGGAGTTGTCTTTCCCCCAAATAAACCTTTTCCTTAATTTTTTTTAGGCCTTTTTGTTCTTCAAGGCTTCGACAAATTCCTTTGGTGGTTGCTGGTTATAGCCTTCTGGGTTGTTCTCTGTCCATTTCCACAGGTCGGCGCAGGCATCTTCCAGTGTGAACTCAGTCTTCCAGTCTAGTTCCTTGTTGGCAAGACTTGGGTTTGCCGTCAGATCGAGCACATCGCCCTGTCTCCGTGGCGCAACTTCGTAGGGAAGGTCACGTCCGACTACCTTGCTAAACGCCTTGATCATTTCGATGACGGTGGAGCCCTTGCCAGTACCCAGGTTCCAGGCCTTGACACCCGGCTTTTGTTCGCGCAGGTAGTTGAGTGCCTGGAGATGGCCGCGCGCTAGATCGAGGACGTGGATGTAGTCGCGAATGGCTGTGCCGTCCTTGCTGGCGTAGTCGTCACCAAAGACGAGGAGCTTGTCGCGTTTGCCGATCGCAACTTGAGCCAACAAGGGTAGTAGATTGTAGGGAACACCTAGTGGGTTTTCGCCCATGATGCCACTGGGGTGCGCACCAGCGGGGTTGAAGTACCTCAGCAGGGCGGCATTCCACTTGTTGATTTCCTGTTCGCTCTTTCCAGCCTTCTTGGCGTTGTTGCGCTCGGCCTCGATTGTGTCTGTGATTGCGCCTTCAATGGTGGACTTTGTGCGACCATAGACGTTGGTCGGGCCGATGGGGCAATGTTCGGGGATGGGGATCATGTTGGGGACGCGCGTCGCATCGCCGTAGACGGTGGCAGAAGAGGAGAAGACAATGTTGTTGACATTGTGCTTGACCATGGAAGTAAGGAGGGCAATGGAGCCGCCAACGTTGACGCGGTAGTATGTGAGAGGAATTTCGCCAGACTCGCCAACAGCCTTGAGGTGGTGTCAGAACTGGGGCGGCAGATTGGAAATCAGGGTAAAGACTGACCTTCAGGGCGGCAAAGTGAATGACATTGTCAATATCTGGGTTCTCCTCAAAGACCTTGTCGAGGGCGGCCTCATCAGTCACGTCGCACTGGTAAAAGGTCGGTCGCTTGCCGCAGATGAGCTCGATGCGGTTGATGACTTCGGCTGACGAGTTGTAGAGGTTGTCGACAATGACGACCTTGTAGTCTGCCTCGAGGAGGGCGAGGGCTGTGAAAGAGCCAATGTAGCCGGTACCACTGTGCTGTGGTTAGAACCAAGGTTCCATGGGCATGGCAGGATGGTAGATGGCGGGGTGGAGGGGTAGCTTACCCTGTGACAAGAACAGAACCTACAACCATGTTTGCGGCTTCGAGTGTGCAGAGTGGAGAGATTGAACGAGAGGAGGAGCAGCTCTTATACAATCTGGTGCTGGTATCTGAATGGGAAGTTGCAGAGGTTTGGCAAAGTTAGCAACACGAGAGACTGGGTTCACGGGATGCGCCACTAGTGACGCCGAAGCAGTCATGGGCGGATAGATTTCCGGATACGGCATGGATGGGCATGGTTGGAACTGAACAAGTACCTGGCCTGGTAACATGATG
This sequence comes from Bipolaris zeicola 26-R-13, assembly GCF_000523435.1. NCBI lineage: Eukaryota > Fungi > Ascomycota > Dothideomycetes > Pleosporales > Pleosporaceae > Bipolaris > Bipolaris zeicola. The sequence goes on from NW_006912100.1 coordinate 26,520, forward strand.
CTTTGTTGGTCGTTGCCGTCATGGCATCATGGAGGAGATGAGGAGTGGCGAGGGCTAATTTGCATGGCACAGCGTTGGACCAGCTACTTGCACAGTGTGGATGAGTGGTGCGCGTCGAGTCAATGCAATGCATGAGCATCAGACGGTGCAACGATGTGAACTTGTGTACGTGAGTACATGTACCACACCCAAAAAGCAGCGACGGAAGCATTGGTACTGTCAAAGAAAAAAGGACTGCTTGATGCAAGGCAGGTGATTTGGTTTTTCTATAGTTTGTCTCAATATTTAGTTTTGGTTTTTTCTTCTTCGACGGGGAGATGTTTGGGGAACAAGTGCTCGCCCACAGCTCCAAACTGTAGCGAGTTGCATCAAGCTGGCTTTATGTATGAGGCAGGCTGCAGATGCAAGCACCACTGGGAGTAGACATGTCAGTCTCGTGGAGGAGCGGCCGTGTGCCTACATACATGAGTACATGGTGTACCACACACACAGCACCCGTATCAGCATGCGACACAATCGTGGGACTACCATGTATGGAGATGCAGGTACATGCGAGACGGGCAGAATCAGCCTTGTGGCCCTTTGGGCATGGTGCTCCGCTGCCCCAGCCTGGGGCGGGAGGTTCATGCATCATCCATGTCTGTCTGTCTGGCGGCGGAGACGCTACGTAGTCTACTACTAGCTTTGGTGTGGGTGTGGGTGTGGGTGTAGGTGTAGGTGTAGGTGTGAGTACTTGGTAGCATACGCTGCTGGCGTGTGTTAGCAGGCGAGCGAGAGACAGACAGCTGGTGCCAGTGTCATTCCAGGCTTGGTCGAGTCGTCAAAGCACTGCCATGTCACTCACCGCCGGATTCAGAGGACGCGCTCGCTTAGTCGCCCGCTTCCGGCTGTCTGCGCGCTGGCCGAACCCTTGCACCCTCGCAGCGCGACAATGAGCCTTCACCACCCCCATTGTCGCCATTGATCAATACAATCAGAACTACTGCCCTCGACTCGACGAACATGATCGCGTCCTGCGCACTCGCCCTGCCCCTCTCCCAAACCCCTCTCGCCCACGCGTAGCAGCGCAGTAAGCGCCCCCAGCCCCGACGCGTGAAACTGCGTACACGTGTATAGGGACCCTGCTGCAGGAACCCGCCATCAACCCCATCGCCCTCTGAGCTGTCAAAAGATCAAATTCTGCACTGCCAAAACGCGTCTGTTGTCGTAAACCTCGGTCTCTTGACCACCTGGTCCTCGAGTCCACCTGTAAGTTCCCGCCATCTCCTACCCTGGTTACCCTCGTGTTCCTAGCACCCCAGCCTCATCGCCCAGCTCGACACGCACCACTCGACAACCTCCTCACCGTCACGCCCGTCTTCACGGTGAAAATTTTCATCTTCTGCTGTCGTCGCATGGCTTCGTCGTCTTTGCTATTGTTGCCGGCTCGCCATTCTCGCCATTGTCGGCTTATGCCACTGCTGGCTGCCATTGTTCTTGTCATGTTCTAAATGGCCCTCGCAGACTACTTCCTTACTTCGTTTGAACAAACCCAAACTCACCCAACACTAGTTCCCCACCTCAGCAACATCAACCGTGCCATTCCTCCTGGACCCCGACCCCGTTGGACTGTTGAATGCTCACGACAGATTCCCCGCCGAAATGTCTCAACGTGCTAATGGGGATGCCCCCACACCCTACCGTCGCTCAGCCCGTGTCAGCACCAGGGCAAGCTCAGTCGCTGAAGAATCTGCCGTCACTACTGCTACCGCAGCCGCTTCAACAAGACGCAACAGAACTACTTTAACCCAGGTCAAAGCCCGCCGGTCCAATGCTTACGGCGCAAGCGGCCGCGTCGGGAATCCTGATAAACTTACAACTGCCCCAAATACCGGTTTCTCCCAGGCCTTCAAGACCCAGCTCGACAGATCCGGTGTTCCATCATCAGAGCAAGAGGGAGATGATCTTGACAGCATCGATGAGCTGGGTAGTGAGTCGCAGTCGCACTTCTCACCTCCACTTCCACGTAACAACGCCCTGAATTCCAAAGCCGCTCCCGGTTACTCCTTCATGGACAGCGATGATCTAGGTCCCAGCGAGGATGATGTCGCAGCATCTGTCGGCAACACCTCAAAGTCATTTGGTCTTGCTCATGAAGCCGGCATGCTAACATCCCGAGATCCGTTTGCGGCTTACCCGATACGCGATGAGCCCAGAAGCTCGCCATTCGTCAAGCCTGTCTTGACAAGCCGCAAGCCCACCACCCGTTCCGTAAATGGAACAAGATCAAACGGACCAACCCCCGTTCAGGCTCCCCAGGCGAGTTCGGCTCAAGAAAAGACGCCGACACCAACAAAAGATGTCCTCAAGGCACCTATTCAAAGCCAGGCCCAAGCTAGAGTGAATGCGGAGCAAACAACTGCTCGTGCCAACCCAATCCCGGCTGAACAATCAGTCAATAACTTAGTCGCAGAAGAGCAGGCCAGATTGCAGCGTGAGGGTCCTCCACTACCTCAGTCACAGCGCCAGGCAGATCGACGCCGTCCCCATCGAAAGGACCCTGGCGAAGTCAATGCATGGATTGGGCATGTTGAATCGTTCGAAGAGCAGGACGAGCCAATATGGCGTTGGAAAAAATCTCTCACGTGGATGTTCTGGATCCTCTCGGGCTGTCTGTTCGTCGGTTGGGTCGCTTCCACCATGATGACTTCCAATTCTACTGACTCGGCGTTGGGGACTCCTAGTTTACTCAAAGCTGTGGGCTCCCGCGTCGTCTACACATACGAAAGGGTTACCGACGCTATCATGCCGGAAGCGTACAAGAGAAACGGGGACGACACCCTTGTGTGGGGCCGCATTGGTAATATGGAGAAGCAAAATGAGAAGCGCTTTCAAAGCATGCGTGATTCAATCGATGAGCTGAAGAAGGAAATCCCTGGAGTCATGATTGTTCGCCGGCACCAAGATGGGACCACCGAGATCACCGACGAATTCTGGCGAGCCTTAACAGCCAAGGCACACTCTGAACCCGAATGGACGAAGTTTCTTGAAGAAACGAAAGCCAAGCTCGCCATACTCTTTGACAACACAGCCCATAAAGAGCGCAGTCCCACTGAGAGTTGGCCTCAGGCTGCATCACGTGAAGAATTCATCAAGCTGGTGGAGCAGCGGTATGAGAGCCTTACCACTCAGGTAAACAAGAGAATCGAGGAGGCCATCCGAACCCAAAGCACCCAGCTCAAGACGATGATGCAAACAGAAGCCAAGAAAACTATGCTGGACCAGATCCGCCTCAATGCCCTTGCACAGGCCAATCTTGTCGCCAATTACGAACTATATCTTACAAAACCTAATTACTTTTCGCCAGGTCTGGGTGCTATGATTGACCCGGACCTGTCTTCTGTCACTTTTGATAAGAAATCCGGTCGCATTGCCGGTCTCGCACGCCGCCTCTCGTGGATACCCGATCGCAACCCTCCAATTGCCGCACTCACCAAGTGGGAGGAACCTGGGGATTGCTGGTGTTCAGCAAGTTCGGACCCTGCATCACCTGGTCAGGCGCAGCTCGCCGTTCGAGTTCCCCGTCTCGTCATTCCCAAACAAGTCACCATTGAGCACGTGCCCATGAGTATGATGCCTGCCCGCAAAATCAACAACGCGCCTCGAGACATGGAGCTCTGGGTTCAGACGAACGGACCAATCAAGCCATATTACAGTCATCGCGAAGTAAGCTGCCGAAGCGCGCCGCCGGAAAGCGCAGGGGGCAAGTGGAAGTGCTTGGGTTCGTTCAAGTACAACATTCACGCTTCCAACCATTTGCAGACGTTTGATCTGTCGGGCGAGCCGTCGGAGCCCGTGTCCCGTGTTATACTGCGTGTGACCAGCAACTGGGGTGCTAGCCATACCTGCCTGTACCAGGTGAGACTACACGGAACGGATGCCGAAAACGATTTCGAGTACCCGGTCAACCTAATGGACTAAAGCTCCGCATGCGTATGCGTCTTTCTTGTTTTAATTTTATTTTTGTTATTTCTGTGTTCTAAATTGGAAGAAGGAGGAGGACAACCCAAAATGGAAAGCAGCGGAGCACCGTGACTGTTTTAGTGTTGATTGGCGGGCATTTTATGATTTGTTTTTTTTCACGGTTTTCATCCCCTTGTATACCCCAGGATAGTTCTAGAGCATAACGAATTTACGCTTCACTTGATGACAAGTAGGTAATAGAATGGACAATATGGCTTCTCCCATGATGTGAATGTTTCTTGTTTTTTTGTCATTCTTTTCATGTGTCACGATACGTATATGGACACTACAGGGTAAGGGAATCTATCGTACTACGCCACCCTTGAGAGTTGGAATGCTACACAGACCATCCTTGGTCCTCAACTTGGCGACACCCGTCTTCTTATCCGCACCCTCGCCGCTCAACTGTGGCACGACACCGACATCAAAGCCCACTTCCAGAGAATCGGTGGTAGTAAAGCCAGGCTGAATGGTTTCCCAGACCTTCTTCTTGGGGTTGAGCACCGGCTCCGGCTCGCCCTCCCAGCCCTCAAAGTAGACTCGGTCACCAGCCTTGCTTTCAGCTGGGGGGTTCACCAACTCGACAGGGCCCTTGTGGCTATCCTCACCCTCTGCAACTCTCGGTGATGCGGCAAGGACCATGGCACACGACTTGACGCCGCGCATTGTGACTGGCTTGAGGTTGCACACGGCGACAATCTTGCGGTTCTGCATCTCCTCAAGGGGAATCAGGCCATTGAGACCAGAGCATACGGTGCGAACAATCTGGCCTTCATACTCGGATGTGTTGTCTGTGCCGGGAGCGTCGCCGCATGCAATGGTGGAAACGTACAATGAGTCGGCATTGGGATGGGTCTCGGCCTTGAGAATGTGGCCTACACGGAGGTCGATGAGGGCGGGAGAGAGAGGCTTCTCGACGGGCGCACTATGGGTTGTTAGTCAACATTCAAAGGCAAATGAAAGGATTCAACGGAAGCGGACGTACGCCTTCTGAGGCTTGGGCTGCTTCTCCTTCTTTTCCTTCTTCTTCTTCTCGGTTGGTGCACCCTCAGGAATGCCGCTCGTCGGGTTACCAGCAACTGCTGATGCGACGGCAGATCCAGTTGCGTCTGCCTTTGCCTTTGCCTTGTCTGCCTTGCTCTTGCCTCCCTGTGCGTTCTGACCCTGGGCTCCAGTCAAGGTGGTAGCCGTGGCGCCTGAGGCTGCCGCACCTGCCGCCGCAGCCTCCTTCTCCTTCTTCTTGCGCTCCTTCTCAGCCTTGGCATCTACCGGCTTAATCTTGAAGACGACATTGTCCGGGTCAATGTTGACCTTGTCATCCAGCTTGAGGCTAAAGACTGGCGAGTTCTGAACAAAGTCGATGTGACGGACAATATGGTGGTATCCCTGCTCTCCTGTCCTCTCTTCTGCACTCCACTTTGAGACGACGGGTGCGAGCTTCTGGTAGATGGCAATGTCGGCGACAGAGGGCTTTGCGCCAAGGAGGGTGGTCCGGCTGGAGAGGTGTGTGTTCAGTGACGACAGGCGCTCCGAGGCCTTTGCGGCATCCTCAGCGGGAGAGGCCACGTGAGAGGCAGTGATGAGCCACTGGCTGAGCTCAGTCTTTTCGGCGTCTGTGTAGGTGACGGTGGGGAAGAGGGCCTGGGAAGCCTTGACAGCGTCGGTCTCGTCGGCGGCGTTGTTGGGCGCGTGCTTCTTGAGGAAGGCGACGACAGTCTCGTCGAGGGTGGCCATGGTGTGCAGTTGAGGAAGTGTTGTGTGGAAAAAGTTCAAGTTGCGAGCAAGTGGCTGTAGTGGGGTAAAGAAGTCGGCCGCAAAGCTAGTAGAGGGGGCCGTTGCAGGCAAGGAGCGGGGAATTGCCAGGCGTGTCGACAAGAAGAGGCGCTGACTGAGTCGTGCTTGTGTTGGCTGAGTTGATCTGGCGTGAAAATTGCGAAGAGAGGGCGCAATTGAAGCTGGGGCGCGAAGAGGCATCATTCACGTGAGTCAAATTCATAGTCTGCCGTCACCGCGGGGCGCTGAAGCTCCATCTCGTTCGCCCGGGCCCTTGGATGGCCACCGCCGCCGCATTGCGGCATAGCCATCTCAATATTTTTCTTTTCTTTTTCTTTTGCCTATCACCGCAGAATAGTTAAGCTTGCTCGAGCAGGCTGTCTCTGCTTGCGGGAATGTCGTCATATGCCGGCGCCTTTTGTTCTTGCTCCTCCTCTTCTTCTTTTGCGCCCTGGCGACTACATCCGGGATGACCCCGCCCTCTAGCACTACGGTGGACATAGTATGGCATGGCATGGGCCGTGGCAAAAAGGCTTGTTGTAGCCTACAACTCATTCTTGACTCCAGGCACACGCCTGCCGTATACATAGACCGTGGGTGACGCAACCGTAGACGCTGTGTGCTGCTTGTCCCTCATCAACCCCACGTCTGGGATCCTCTACTCACTCCTCCTTCCCCGCAACACCATCCTCAAACCAGCACCAATATGGCTTCTGAAGCTTCCCCTGACGTGCCCAAGGGCCGGAAGAGATTCATTCCTCTTGGTAAGTCATTCCGGCTTGCCACGGCACACGCCTAGTAACATGCGACAGAGAACAACCCGGAGGTCATGACGGCCCTCGTTCACAAGCTCGGTCTGTCGGACAAGCTTGCCTTCCACGACGTCTTCAGTATCGACGACCCCGAACTCCTTGCCTTTGTACCGCGGCCTGCCCATGCCCTCCTCCTTGTGTTTCCCGTGAGCCAGACATACGAAAAGTTCCGCATCCAAGAAGACAAAGACAGGCCAGAATATCAGGGCTATGGCCCGGACGAAGAGGTTATTTGGTACAAGCAAACTATCGGCAACGCCTGTGGCCTGATTGGCCTGCTCCATGCAGTCTCGAATGGCTCGGCACGTACACACATTCGTCAGCAGCCCCCTCGTTACGCGGGAAGGTTTCAAGGTTTGCTAACATAGCCTTTAGAAGCCGATTCCAACCTAGCCAAGCTTGTCCAGAATGCGATACCACTGAAACCCGCCCAACGAGCTGACCTCCTCTATGACTCCGAGGCTCTCGAGAGTGCGCATCAAAGTGCGGCATCGGGCGGAGATACCGCTGCACCCCAGGCTGATTCCGATGTGGACCTGCACTATGTCTGCTTCATCAAGTCGGACAAAAACCGTTTGTGGGAGCTCGACGGCCGTCGTAAAGGTCCCCTCGACCGTGGTGCACTAGCTCCCGAAGAGGACCTTCTTAGCGACAAGGCCCTGGACTTGGGTGTGCGTAGCTTCCTCAAGCGCGAGGCCGAAGCCGGTGGAGGCGAGCTGCGCTTCAGTCTGATCACGCTCGCCGAATCATTCTAGCACTACGTGAAACAGTGGAAGCTCGCCAGTCTGCCCCAAGGCCGGGGCAGCCTTACACGTCATTTTGCCATGGTGGCTGCGACGGTTGACACCACTGTCGACCAACAGTCGTGATAGTGGGGCGACTAAGTACGAGCCGCCGTAAGCAAAGCCTCCCGTGTGGCCTGGACCGAGTCCTTATTAAGGGGTGAGTGACGTTTTATTACTGTTCGAGTCGAACCAGGTACCCCAGAATCCTGGCTTGCCATATGCCACTGTCCTTGTCGTATTTTCAACGAGATGATCACATGGAGAAGGCCAGGAGTAGCATAGCGGTTTTTCCAAGCAAATATGCCACATCGTGCTTTAACGGAGTTTGTCTGCTAATCATGTAACGGACCGTTGATGTCTTGGCTGTCTGCGCGGTCGATCTTACCCTAATATTAGCGCCGCTATGCTCGGTACCACTTCCAGTTAATCATCATCATCTGCTTTGCTTTTTCGTTCAGTCGATCTCAACCCAAGATACCCGCGCGATGCAGCGGACGAGGAGCGCGGCCTCTGCCTCCGACATCCTTCCCACCAGCATCATGTCGACCTGTGTGCGCCTGTGCTGCATCGTTTTTCTTTCATTTTCCTTTGTCGTATCTGCTGTCCCGTTAAACGAACATAATGGCACCCAATACACGACACCTAACGCCGCCAACGACCGACGAACCCGAGTCATTACGACAGTGGCTCTGGTATTCTCCTCTCTGAGTATGTCAGCTTCCCTGGTTGCCTTCTTCTGGGTTTGTCGCATGGAAAAACAATTTCGCCATCGGTCAGTGCTATTGTGCCCAAGTGATGCATGCGCTCATGGTTCTAGTGTAGGCTTCTTATGCTCTTGATTTGCGGTGACCTGATACGAGCATTTTGTTTCGTTGTTGGAGCAATTGTAATGCTGGCTCGGGGGCCTGTGGAGAGCACGTCGGCATATTGCCAATCGAGCGGGTTCTTCATAGCGTTTGGGACGGAGATAAGTGGTAAGACGGCATATCCCAACTATTGAGCATTTCCTCACAGCCACTTTTAGATTTTGCTGTTCTCATGATAGCCATACATACCGCACTCCAGGTCTTTCGGCCCTCCGGTCAAGCGCCTTCGGAAGGTCTACACCCGTACAAGTACTATGTTTACGCATGTGTCTTTTGCGCCCCGACAATATCAGCAAGCCTAGCTTTCCTCAACACTCAAGGAGCGTATCGCTTGCAGGGCGCGTACTGCTTGCTTCCAACCCGCCCGTTCTGGTACCGGCTAGCCTTGACATGGATTCCGAGGTACTGTATCATATTCGTCATCATCAGCCTGGCCATTGCAATTTATACATATGTTGGGTGGGAGTTTAAGAACTACAATGCAATGAGCCGGAAACTTGGATACACTTTGAACAATGACCTTACGCGAAACAGCATCAATATTCGCGCGTCTCAAACTAAAGCATCACTCTTCGGTGATGGTTACATGCCCAGCGAAGAGCTTGCAACCCGTCCCGCAAGTATTATGACGCAGCAAAAAAGCTCAGGCTTGCACTCACGGCGTACTTCGACCACGTCTCAGAAAGCTGTGACTGTACCGGAGCGTAGATATTCAACTTCGTTGACCTGTAACGAGCTTTGTGGAGCACCAGGACCAACGTCTACCCTTGCCGCCTCCACCAGCCCCACCACTTCATCCTTCGTGCGAAGCACACGACGTTTCCATGCACATGGCAAGCACAGCGGCCCGGCCCGGCCACCGCTAGTCTCGATACCAAGTGGGCAGACTGTCGGACAGGTCGAATATAACGATAGTTTACACCCATGCGTGTCGTCATCGCATACGGACATACTGAGCGCTAGCACTCCGACGCTACATGCCTTTCCAGGGGCTGCTAGCACACCGGAGCTTGGGCTGCTGGAGCCACCGTCTCCAGGATTTAACCGCATGATTCGCCAGCGCGCACGCATCCACTGCCAACTACGCCTTACGTTCATCTATCCGATAGTGTATACATTAATGTGGGTGGCACCATTTGTATACCATTGCATGATGTACAACGACTATTATGCGCGGAAACCGATATGGGGGATACGGTTGGCAAATTCGTTTTGCATTGTGAGCATGGGATTTGTGAATTGCCTAGTCTTTTCGCTGCAGGAGAAGCCATGGAGAGGGATAGCGACGAGCGACGGCACGCTGCTGGGCAGTTTTTTCGTTTGGAACGGAAGAAACGATAGATGGACTCGCCGATTGCGTGGCCGATCGCGGTCGGCTGGGGCTGGTGGGGCACCGCGGGGCGAGGTGGCTCAACGGTCATTATCCGACGGGGGGCTATATGGACCCAGGCGGAGTATAGGGTCGAGCGCAGGGTTCTATGGGTACTCGCGCGTTGAGAAGAATTGGGCTCGGGAGAGGCTCGAGTGGGAGAGGGAAGAAAGATTCCGGGTGCTGCGGGAAAGGGCCATGAAGGGAGACACGACCAGTACACGGAGGCATTCGATGTGTGAGAGTAGTTTCTGTGGAGATGGCGAGCATGACTTTGTGCACGACGATAATGACGGAGAAGAAATGACGGATTGGAATATCGAGAAGCGGCATGAGGGCGCGAAAAGTCCGGATGTGCATGCCAAAGGCAGTGATATGAATTCTTAATACATTATGCATAGTTATAGATACCATCTAGAGATACCATCTAATCTAATACATATAAGATATATTGTTAGCTTTCTCTCTCTCTCTCTCTCTCTCTCTTCTTCTTCTTTTCTTTCCTGCACAGTTGCTTGTCTTGTTCAAAAGTCATCGACGTTTACCTCGCGCCCTTCTTTCAACGGCAAGTACACTTTCTCCCACAAGTCGCTCCGCTCACCGAGATGGTACGTCAGGCTGGCATCCTGCATACCCGGGGGCGATGCCGAAGAAGACGAGGAAGAAGGAGCCATGGTTTGAAGCTGGGAGATGATATTTTCCAAGCCCAGAGCTTTACCTGTAGCTTGCGTGTTTCCGGCTTCCAGTGAAACATGGACAATGTGGATGTGAAAGTGGTAGTATGTCGGTTGATCTAATAAGATTATTAAATCTCTTTTTCCTCCGTCTTTTGGGTAAAGATAGCAAGGGAAAGTGTGAAAAGGAGAAAAAAAAACAAAAAACTTACAATGCACATACAACTTCAACTCATCCCTTTCAATATCCGGATACAAGCCCACGGTTGCTTCGACCATTTTTTCCTTCATATGCCGTACCCACGCCACCATGTCCCTGGTCAAATCCCTCACACTCCAAATATCTCTCCGCTCTACTATGCCGAGCAAGTGCAAGCTGCCCATTGTCTTGCGGTCCCAGTTTAGGTCGGGGAGCAGGAGAAAGCCGTCGGACCCGGATTCGCGGTACATGACGTCTTCCTGCTCGGTGCGGCCCTCGATGATGTTGTAGACCCAATTCAAGGCGCCCTTTTCGCGCTGAGCGCGCATATAAGGGCGGATGTAGGAAGTGTATATTTGTGGTGTTTCGGTGACGATGCGGAGGCGCTGCTGGGTGTATTTCTTGACATGCTTGTCTGTGCATGGGTAGATGAGGTTGATTTTGAAGTCTGGCGGTGGTGGCGAAGAGGTATCCTTGTCGGTGCTTGGGTTGGAGTTTGCGAGGAACCAGGCGTAAATGTCGTTTGCGCCGAGGTTCTTAATGTTGCGTAGGGATGTGGAGAAGCCTTCGAGGATGGCGGGGGTCGTGTCAAAGGCGGCGCGCTCGGCGATGAGGAGTGCGGGCTGCGAGTCTATGGTTCCTAGTAGACTGATGCGGCGTCCAGCTTGGTCTGAGTTGAGGAGCCGGGTGAGCTTGAATTTGGGTATTAGAGATTCCACGTGGGCGGCTACTTCGGGGGGTGTTGTGGATGTCATGTTTTCAGATGGGGTTGAGACTGTGTACACTTGAGTCAGTAACAACCAACAATCCAACCTAGGTGAACTTTCAATTAGTCTGCATATGCTATGGTGCGTAATGAATGCACATATCAAGGGTTCATGTTTGCTCTTTAACACCCTGCATAGACGGACATTCGCCGGCAAGGCTTTCTATATTTTTTAATGCAAAGAGTTTCTGTGGTTAGAACCACATATATGCAGGAAATAAACATGGTACTAGTACCAGATCACGATTGCAATTAGAAGCGGAGGATGACTTACGGGATGGTTGGAACGGTTTGTAGTGCAAAAGCACAGAGCATGCCCGCTATCTGGGAACAATAGTGGGGTGATTCTCTTTAGTAATCACGTGACCGCGTGAAGTCGCGTATCACTGCGGCAACCAACCAGAAGCCCGTCCGAATGACGCCAAGCCCGTCGGCCAGTGAGGTCACGTCACGTCATTGTCCCAGCTTCCTCTTTGTCGCGCACGACTACTACATGTCAAAGAATCGCATACTACTCGGAATATACATCGCATATAGACAAACATGCCACCCAAAGGTAGAACTCCGCGCGCGGCGACCAAATCGCAGCAGTCAACGCTCGCTTTCCACGGATCGACGAACAAGGTCACAAAGTCCGGTGTCAAGGCACAAGCCGCAAAGAAGAGCAATGTGGAGAAGAAGTTGAAAGAGGCAACACCTGAAATCCTGGAGACATTAGGCGTAGGGCCGACGACGACTGAAGTGGCCATTATTGAGCAAACGGAGCAGGAGGTCGAGGCGCAACGAGTGGAGAGGTCGCCAGAGGAGGAGCAAGCGCGGCGCATGTCAGATGGGTTTGTCAAGAGGTATTGGGCAGAAAAGGAAAAGCAAAGGCGAGCAGGTAGAGTGCACCAGGAGGAGTTGAGTCTCCATGACAAGGTGCTTCGGGAGTTCGACATGAGCGCACACTATGGCGTAAGTTTGCCCCAATCAGCGATGTTCTGACGCAAAAGAACTCCACGTCGACCAAATTGCTGATGACTTGGGTGCCATGTAGCCGTGTACTGGAATCGCTCGATTGAAGCGGTGGAAGCGAGCGCAACGGCTCGGGCTTGACCCGCCGGTCGAGGTGCTTGCTGTGCTACTCAAGGAGCAGGAGGGCAGTGCGGGGAAGAGTGTTAGTGTGCAGCGATCGATTGTGGACGAGATATTGAACATCAAGGCCGAGGTTGATGTATGAGGGGCGGATCCGTTTATGATGGGACTATTTATGGAGGATGTTGGGAAGGTGTCACAAGGGGCACGCGAGCAGGCTACTGGGCATCAAGGCTAAAGTGGGCGGGCGGGCGAGCGAGCGAGCGAGCGAGTCAATGAGGCTCGACATGAATCAATGAGACATGAAGTTAAAGTCGAGTGTAGACCATGCGGCGGGACAGACGGATAGCTAGTGATTGCCGTGTGATGAATGAGTGGATGGTAGCGATAAGAAAAGTCTATTGTGATTGTGACAAGCGCGGTTTGAACGAGTCTGTCAGGCGGTACGTCAGCATGCATTGGCTGACGAGTCCAAGGGATGGTGCAGGGGACGGCGGCCGTGGGGACTCGGGACTGGGGCACCAACAAAGACAGCCGGTCCTGGCTCGGCAGCACTGCAGTTGGAGGTTGCGAGGGCGATGCGGGGTTGGGGGCGGGCCAGCATCATGGGCAGGTGTATGTACATGTCGGTGTGCAGAGGAGCAAGTAAAGTAGTCATGGGCAGAGGGGGCGGGTGTTGGTGGTGTCTACTCTAGTGTTGTAGTCGTAGTAGCATGCATGCGCATCCAGACGCGGGGTTGATGGGTTGGTGATGGATCGCCCAAGGGCCGATGCAGATGCAGATGCAGTGCAGGCCTTCGACTTCACTCTGGCCGGCCATGGCAGTGGCAATTGCTGAGCTGCGGCCAAGTGGGCCATTCCCCAAGGCGCCGCCTGCCACTGGCCACACTAGCCGTCAGCCCGGTTCCACGCTGCCGGCCGGCCATGCTCGAGAACTCTCCTCCTCTGCCTCCCAAGGCCTATCTCTCTCCACCCACACACCCACCAGACCCACCCTCGTCCTCCTTCAACTGCGTCCCCGCGAGCCTATCCTCCTAGCACCATCCACCATCCATGTCCCTCTGGCACTTTGCTATCTGCCATCACCGCCACGACACCTGCGCCCCTCGCATCCACGCTCGTCTACGCACACGCACACGCACACGCACACGCATAGTCAGCCTTGCTTTTGTCGGCCACGCCCTGGACCCTAGCCACTCCCTGCGCATTCATCTAACCACCTACTCCTTCGATACACACACATATGCCCATAGAGTACTGTCGTCTGCGCGAGCCAATCCGCGCCGCTCCGTCCAAGCAAGCCTTGCAGGGTGGCTTGCAGCATAGCGCTAGCTTTAGCTGAAGGAAAACGGCGCCTTTTCCAAAGTGCTGGGGGGGAGGGGTGGGGAGGTCAGATAGCGGGGAACCACTAGACACGCCCATATCACTCCTACGCTGCATCCTCTTCCTGCTCCTCCTCCTCCTCCCCTGCCTTTTCTTTTCTTCACTTCTACCCCCCAAATTCCATTGATACCCTTATCCCCCCCATCTCCCGTAATGCTCGCCCTCACGCTGTAGACCCGTGTCCACCACCCCCCGGCTGTTGATCAACTCAGCAGCCAACGCGTGCGCAATCTGGCCAAACCCTCAACGCAGTAGGTCCCAAAAAAGCAACACACGTCGATACGCCCAGTACCGTATACTTATCAATTGCACGACAGAAGATTCGCTGTCACTCCACCCCATCGTGATTGTGATACACATTCTCGCCCCCCTCCCCCCCCGCTTCTTGGTCCTCCTTTTTGATTAGGAAAGAGCGACTGCCCTACCGCTACTTACCTATCCGATTATCATCACCCACGGCCTTGCCCCAGCGACTCCTCGCCTTCCACACGCCCATTGTGCACGTTGCGCACTTTCATCCGCATCCTACTGCCTCTTCTTCGTCTGCTTCTGCTTCTGCTTCTGCTTCTGCTTCTGCTTCTGCTTCTTCTCCCTCTTCGCCTCTAAACCGCAAACATGGCCGCTGCTGTCGCCAGCTACCCGTCCATGCCACGTCCTTCCTCGACTCCTCCACCGCACCTGTCTCTGAACACGTCATCCCGCGGCACGCCTGCTCCCATTCCTAACAAGCACATTCCAGTCTGCCCGCCTGGCGCACTCCCTGCCACGCCTCCAGCGTCTCCTCCCCGCCAGGACAGCCTCATTGAGACTTCCTCAATCACCTTTCCCCCTGATGCATACTGCTCAAAGTATTCCGATGATCCACCCCTCTACACCATCACTGCAGATCGTCTGGCCCAGGCACTAGAGCACATGGCAACACAGCCGCTTCCGAACCCTGAGCAAGTCTTTCCCTGGATGCACGGCCTCCATCCAGACAATCAGATACAGCTTGCTTTTTTCTCCTCGCGTCGCAGGAGTGGCCGCAAAGTCCCCACGTGCATTCGCAGCATCACCATTGTCAAGACTGGCGGAAACCTCTCGTCCTCCAAGCTCAAGGGTGCCATTGCCCCTGATGAGATACTTGATTCTGTCGCTTCAGAAAACCCTCAATTCCTCGAATGCGATCCCAAGGAAGGCTTCTCCGTGCGCAACTTTCACATCCAGACTTGCAAAATGGCATTGGTGTCAGATATCATCGTTTACGGCGACCACAAGACAAAGCCCGAAGACACAATAGCACTAGCCCAGAAAATCTCCAGAGCTCAGAGGCAGTATGAATCACAGCATGGCCTTTCGCCATATCTGTTCAATACGTTTATGCTTTCAGGTAATTCTGACCCTGCACATACGCTACATGTACAAACGGCTAATGGTTTCCAGATACTTTCAGTTCGGTGCAGGAAAAGCACCCCAAGCTGATTGCTGTCAACTCTACTGGACAAATGACGGGAGAAGTTGTAGACTTTTGTAAGTAGCAAGAGCGGAACTGGCAAATCACAATGGCTAACTTGTGCCGTTAGTTTACTGGGAGCGGTACGAGATGAGCGAGATGTCAAAGGCATCGGAAATCAGCAACAATGTATTTCTCGGCCCAACACCCGACCAGACACTGCACCCAGAGTGCTTAGGAACAGAGGCCTATGACATGCTCATTGAGGCAACCGATCTAGCTCATGTACCCGAACCACGCTCACTCCGAGCTCTTCGTATGGGTCTGGAAAGAGTCCACCGCAAGTCAGCTTTGCACATGGAGTTCCCCTCATCAGGGAGTATCATGCCTCCCACTTGGGCACACGGAGAGATCGATGGTCTCATGGCCATGTGCAAATGGATGTACGAATTGGCCAATCCAAACGAAGTACGGAGGTCGAAGCGAAGGAGGGAGGATGAGGACGAAGCTATAGAAATGGTCGACACTGCAACACCACGCAAGTTCTTGATCCATTGTACTGATGGCTACACCGAGACGACCCTTCTTGCACTCACCTACTTCATGTATGCTGAGGGCCTTCCCGTTCATGACGCTTGGATCAAGCTGCATCGTGAAAAAGGCCGAAACTTCTTCGCATACCCATCTGATGTAGCCCTTCTGACAGCCATACAACCCCGCATTCTCCAGGAGTCACCCCGCTTCAACCAGAGCATCCTCAACATCCCTGAGCCGCGCTGGCTCTCGAAGCTTGATGGAAGCCTGCCCAGCCGCATTCTACCCTACATGTATCTCGGCAATCTTGGCCATGCCAACAACCCAGAGCTTCTCCATGCCTTGGGCATTACCCGTGTATTGAGTGTCGGTGAGACACTTTCTTGGCCCGAGGGCATGCAAAAGGAACTCAATTGGCCCATTGAGAACTTTCTCATGATCGACCGAGTTCAGGATAATGGCGTTGATCCTCTATGGGGCGAGTTTGGGCGTTGCTTAAAATTCATTGGTATGTATTCGGGCCCGTACTTGTCTTGGGAACCACTAACAAATATTCAGAAGCTGGAAGGGCTGAGGGTGGTGCTACACTTGTGCACTGCCGCGTCGGTGTTTCTCGCTCGGCAACCATCTGCATTGCTGAAGTCATGAAAGAGCTTGGCCTTTCCTTTCCTCGTGCTTAGTGAGTAGTGCCTGTTCTCCATGTTGGGATTCTAGCTAATACCTGCCAGCTGTTTTGTGCGAGCCCGAAGACTTAATGTCATAATACAACCTCACCTTCGGTTCACCTATGAACTACTCAAGTGGGAAGAGTACCAGCGTCAGCGACGCAACGAACCTCTTCGCCGCGAATTAGAATGGGCCACTGTGGCGCGCGAGATCGCCCTTATGAACAAGCCTTACTCGAGATGATTTCCTTTCTGCACTCTGTGTGCGCCTATTTCTGCCATGACTGACGACGACACGAACCGTACATGTTCAACTACCAAATTTCGACTTTGAACCCGACCGCTCGATTCTGCGGCGGGTTTCGCCCCAATGTACGCGATACAATGGCGTTTCTGCGGCCTTTTTGTTTTTTTTTTTTGTTTTTTGTCTTCTTCGTTTAATCCTGCTCTTTTCGCATTTTCCCGTAATAAGAGCCGTCATGTTTTGGTGGCATTGATTTTCACAAGGTCGTCAACTTGCTTTTGATTTGTACCGGGAAATCGGGCGTGGGTTTGGTTGTGACTTGTCTTTTTGTTTTGGTATATTTGCGCGAGAACCCAGCCACACGGCTTGATTGTACTGGATGTATGCCATTCTAGTCCCTGCATGTGCATGGCGATGGAATGCGGGCTTTGGAGGCACCTTCCCTTACTCATCTTCTCAATACGTGTATTACTGTCTTGATCTGCCTCAGCAACTTTTTCACTGCTGCAGCCGATGAGCAACCGGCTAGGTTTTTTTCATGCAACTCTGGGGGCGTCTAGGATAGCTTTCCGTTCCTTTCAACGTACAAATTCCATCTTTTCCTCTGCTCTTAGCATCATCCTCAGACATCACGTGCAAAGTCTAAACATCACAATATCATTGGCCTTGTTGCTGAATCAAGTTGCTTTTATTTTGTTCGCCTACTCTTTACCACCTAGGTACCTGTACACAACTGAAAAGTCTTTTCCTTTGCAGTTTTCCGCCTGCTCTACAGCATCGTATAGTGCTCGTGCTGGTTCACCCAAAGCAAGCTTGACGTCGGCCTCGGCTGCTGCTTTGAGCGCAAGCTTCAGGTCCTTGTTGGCCAGAGCTATCCCAAACCCTCCCTCATACCCTCTGCTAGCAGGCGAGCCTTCAATCACACCAGGCACGGGGTTGTTGACTTCGCTCGGCCAGCACTTGCCTGTCGCCGTGTTGATCATGCCTGCTAGAGCCTTGGGGTCAAGGCCCCATTTGACGCCCATACTCATGGCTTCAGCAGTTGCAATGTTGTTGAGCGCGAGAAGGTAGTTGTTGGCCAGCTTGCCTTTGAGGCCCGCTCCTGGCCCGCCGAGGTGAACTACTCTTCGGCCCATCAACGACAGTACTTTGGTCGCGCCCTCAACAGCCTCTGGTGGTGCACCAATCATAAAAGTGAGCGTGCCTGCCTGTGCACCAACAACACCACCCGACATGGGTGCATCCACAAACTTGCCTTGGCCAGTAGAGTGAGCAGCTTGCGCTACTTCACCCGATGTCATAGGGTCAATAGTCGAGCAATCAATGAAGAAGCGCTCCTTTTGGACCACCCCATCTGTGAGAAGCGTTGGGGGTTCCAGCATCTCTTTGAAAACAGCTTTGACATGCTTAGGCTCCGGCAACGAGGTAATGATTGTTTCCTGTATCAGCGTTAGTGTACTGCTTCTGATGATGATGGCAAGTAACATTTGCTGAATATGAAAGCATCAGAGGATTGGCTATAATATTTGTGTAATCAGAATAAGGGCCACGAATGGCCCCCAACTTAGATCATTGATAGAACAATTAATTCATCACAAGACATTGTGCAGGAAATAGAGGACGTGGCATCTACTTACAGCATTCTCAGCAACTTCTCGAACGTTTTTAGCGACCTTGACACCCTGGGGATGTTCATCAAGGAACTGTTTGGTGGCCGCAGTGTTGACATCATGCACAAATAGCGTGTCTTCAGCTGGTATCTTAGCCCTGAGGTTCTTTGCCATTGGGTATCCTATGACAAGTTAATAGATGCAGTCTTTGAGCAACAATGGTACTTACCCATCCGTCCAAGGCCGATGAACCCCCACGTAGCCTGCCAGTTCTGGGAGCTCGAGAAGCATCTCCGTGTACTTTGGCGTGCTGCAAATGGTGCCGTTCTTCGCACAGGCGAAACAAACGCTGAGACTGTCCGCATTGTGTAGTCGTGAAGGGTAGACGTCGTGGGGTATCGTCAAGATGCGAGATGCACTGTAGAGAGCGGTTGGAAGCGGTCTCCGCACTCTTGGGTTGCGTTCAGCCGAGGTCGCGGTCTCCGGAAGCAGCTGTGGGAACACTGCTAGCAGCTGCAGCCTCGCAAGGCACTGGGGCCATGTTTGCATGCATGCTGGAAGAGTGACACCGTTGCCGGTTCACAATGCACCAAAGTGGCTATGCCTAGTGATCCTGGCGAGGATTGGTGCTGCTGGGAGTGCTGGTTGGAAGATTGGAGAAAATCTGCGGGCTGGTGGAAAAGTATTTCCGGCCGAAGCGGCGCTAAGCTTGATAGGTACATGCTAAGATCTACTCATGGTCCTCTTGATGTGACCCCAATGAAGTATATCTCCTTTGTGAAAGTAAAGATGGACCCATTTTAATGTTCAAGCATAGAAACGTCGAGTAGATAGCGTCTAGAAGTACTCTGTCCACTCAAGCAGTCCTCTGGTGACCATATCGAGCGGAGGTTTGCATGCCGACATATATGCAATTTTCAGTGACCTTTTTTCGCTCATTGAAAATAGATTCCGAAGATATCTAATGTGTTAGTCTGGGCTTTCCAGATTTGTTGCCTCGAGTAGAGCTGGGTATTGTTGCAGCGAAATACGCAAGGTACGGATATAATGGCTTAGTCAGCTGCCATATCGCATCATGAACTTTTGTCCACCATTGTGATTCAACGCCGACCGCAACCCAATATGGCCGTCTCACTCCTGAGGGGCCTTCTACGGCCATCAATTCTCTCGACTGCACAGTTCGCTGTCGCACGATCAATACGACCTGCTTTCGCTGCCCCCGCTTTCGAAACCACCGCTCCAGCCCTCGCAATCCGCCCGCCGCCATCATCGCGCGCCCACAAATGCACGCTGATACAAGTGCTACGACAAGGGAGAATCGCACAAAAAGCGCGCAAGCTTCGTTCACCGCAATTGAAGGACCGACCGGAGCTCAAAGGAGTGTGCCTCAAAGTGGGAACAACCAAGCCTAAGAAACCAAACTCGGGAGAGAGGAAGATTGCGAGGGTCAGACTGAGCACAGGCAAGGTCATTACGGCATATATTCCTGGCGAAGGTATGACATGCATATCTGTGGACTTGCAAGACCTTGGGCATTGCTAATGGGACGTCAGGACACAATGTGCAGCAGCATTCTGTAGTCATGGTGCGAGGCGGACGAGCACAAGATTGCCCCGGTGTGAAATATCACTTGGTTCGAGGAGCGCTGGACCTGGTAAAAACTCGTTTCTTGCGAACAAAGACTATGTTGCTGACATGTCCTAGGGTGGTGTTGGTAACAGAATTACTGCTCGTTCAAAGTACGGCACAAAGAAACCAAAGACTGCATAAGCCAGCAGAACGTAGTTCAAACTTGTATCATATCTTTGGCATCAATGGCGTTAAAAACACGCTGGGCAGATGGGCAATGGCCTTGTCTCCAGCCTGGGCATCCTCCATAAATGTTCGGCCCCCAGAGAGTGGCCAATCTTTTGAAAATGGAAGAATGCAGCCATGTTCTCGCTCTTCCCGCTCAGTGCTCCACATGCCGCCATACCAGTTGTGCCAATACCTTACCGTGTGACTTGCAAATATGCATGGGCAAAAAACAAAGAGTTACAAAAACAAAAACATACGACAGCGGGGATTCGCCAGTGGTCACCCACCTGACTACTAATCCGCCGGTAAACTGCTTATATATGCCAGATCGGACGGGATGGCTAGCTCTCAGTTTCCAATGGTCGTATGTGCCAGAAAAATGAGGATAGCTTTATCATATTCGTGGATATCATGTTTGCGCGGACCGAGATTTTCCAGGAGCTCAAGTGATGTTATCAATATCTCAGCTTGGCACTGCCGCACGAATAGCAAACACCTACTTTACACCCCCTTTCGCACCCTACACAGTCAATGAAATGCTTCAGAGAGCGAGGCATAAATGAATTCTGTATGATCTCGGCCACGTAGGGGCGTGGGTGTGGAGTTCGTCTCTGGCAATTACACAATCACATGTAAGCGACCTAGGCACATTGCAGGCAAGCGAAGGTGCTGGCTCATATGTTGGTGATTGCTATGTATTCTTTGCGCCCAGTGCTTGGAGGCCAAGAAACAACTGTTTGCTTTCATGACCCATGTATTTGGGGATACTTATTCGTGTTTCTACCCCAACAGGCAAAAGCCGATGTGTTGTCGGGTTTGGTCCGACTCATTTGCCCGGATAGTGCGTAGGTTGCGGGGATGAGGATGGGGCGGAGGTTTGACCAGGTCGCCCGGGCTGCATGTTAGCGTCATCCCCACGACTGCCGCGTCAGGACGGCCAACTCGCAGCCCAAACCAGAGCTGATCCATCAAAGCGCTTCTTGTCGATATCTCATCAGGGCGTGTCAGCCTCGTATTTGCGCGTTTGTAATCGCCATGTACCAATTCCAATAGTCGCTAGATCTCTGCACTCCCTCGAGCTTCAGATATCCCCGGGTATCCGTAAACCGTCCGTAATGGTGTCGCCCGGCGCGTCCACCAACGCGACTTCATTCCTACCATCGTCAGCAGATCTGCTCATGGCCTTTCCTCGTCTTCTCTCCAAAGTTAGTTCTTTGGGTGATATGATGCGCGCAGGGGGTAGCGTGATAGCAGAGCCAACGGCGAACCTAACCAACAATACAATAACTTCCACAGTTGCTTTTATACAAGAGTCTCATTCTACAGCCGCTGCTACAGTGGCGGCATCTTCAGAAAGTGATATGACGGTGTGGCAGGCTTTGAGAAATGTAGCGACATGGTTCAGCTACATAACATCAAAGTGGGCAATTGCTACGTTTGCTATTGTAAGTTGCACACGAGCCTAGGAGAATAGTGATCCTTTGCTTATCACATACACACAGGCAATTCTCTTGAACCGCACTCACTTTTACGGAAACAGCCGCATACCTCTATCTTTCGGCCGCCTCTACCTGCGTTTCACTCTCTACGTTATGCCCCTGTTGTTGTTCCTATACCAAATTTCGAATGTGCTCCGAGCGATACGATGTCAAACCTCCCCCGACTGGTCAGAAATGCAATATGGAGCAAGTGGCAGACATCTGGATACCGATTTCGGCGGCGAGGGTGGTTTTATCTGGCGTCTTGCATCGTCAATCTTATTCTGGGAAACTACCGAAGAGTCTTGCCACGCTGTGAACATGCTTCCACAAGATTCATCGGCAACAAGAGATTCTGGGTCGCTGGCTCTCCTTTGGCCCATTTTCCTGTCTTTGGGGTTTGGCCAATTCATCGACACTTTAGCCTGCGCTCTTCAGGGCAGGCGCCCTATTCAAGAAGTTGGAATGACTCTCTTCGAACACTCACTTGCATTCGCCGAAGCCGAAGCTGTTGTTACTAGGCCGTTGGCAGTCGATTCAACACGCTTCTTCAAGCCAAAGCCTGTATTCGCACCGAACGGCACGTCACTCATGCTGCAGAGAACGCAGCTCTCCAAAATCGCTAATGTTCCCCCGGAAGTTTTGCTTATATCTCTTATATCAAGTGTTAGCCATTTCACAAGCAACCTGTTAGCGATCGCAGGAGTGCGTTCAAAGTACCGACTGATTACTACCACAATCTGGGGACTGGCATACATTTCGGCTTTCGCTTGGAGCTTTGCTCGCCTCACATGGATGGTCGCTGACCCAGACAATTATGTGGGTATATTGAGGTTTCCCACTGTGTGTATCATTGGCTTCATTCCCCACCTATTGATTATACTTGGTATGATTGCATGCGGCGTTATCTACTTGCTAGCTCTTCTCATTACAGCGTTTTCCCTTCCGGCAAGACAAAACGAATCTCTCACACTGCGCGAGAGATTTGCAGCTGCCTACAGCAACCTTCACGCCAACATCCATCTATCGTCAGTTTCACCCTTGACAATTAACTGGCATGAGGACTTTTATACTACCATTCTCAAGGTGGGCTATGTGATTCTGACTGCCGCGAGTGAGGCAGTCTTTCTGAATGAAGGCACCAAGGTCAACGTGCACGCTATGACCTGGCTAGAGAAGCAGCGACTTCAAGAAATCCTTGCTCGTCGGAGAAGACGTCGAGAAATGCTCGTCGACATTCCAGCAGAGCTCAGAAATGATACATTCGCTCAAGGCGTTGAGGTGATCGATCAGCTCAACGACGGAAGGTCAGACGCATCAACCTCAGGCTATGCAAAGGAGCGGAAGACTAGGAGCGCCAAAACATCTACCGACCCTTCGGGTTCCATGGGGCATGATGACCCAGCCCGCCACCAGCGCGGCCGCTACGTTCAGACTTATAGATTCTTCGTCCGTATATCGAGGCTAGTCATCCTTGGTGTCGCAAAAGTCACAGGCTGGTTTCTAATGAAGGTTGGCATAAATTACCGGCCGATGTGGCTGAGGCGTGCTGCTGGCGCTTATGAAGCCGAGAAGGTATATTCGCTAGCATCGCGTTCAGATCGGATATCAGCCAGCCAGTCGTGGCTTACCTTGGACAATCGTAATCGGATTCGTCAGGACCCGACGTTTGATGTCGAATCGTTTGCAAAAGAGAGGCTTCGACAGAGCGGCTTCTACTCTGAGCCGGATACGGAAGAATCTGAGGAACGTCTCAACGACTATCTTTACTCTTGGTGGCGGAATGGCAGTCTTTGGAACGAAGTCGACAACAGCAGAGACTATGTGGTCGCACAGGACGATGATACTACTAGTGTAGTTTCGTTCGCCACCACAACTGACAACGACGAATGGTCTGATATTGACGATGGACAGAGAACGCCAACGCGCGACACATATCGACACAGTCGAGAGGAGACACCCTCGGTGGATGACGCCATGGATTTCTCACGCCTTTCGCAGCTCCTCGATCCGAAAACAAAAGAAGATCGCGAGGAGGCTAAGTTACTATCTAGACATCTTCAGAGCCCCAATATCATGACGCGCTCGCAATATCGTAAGGCTCTAGAGCGAGATGAAGCCAAGGTTTTGACAACATCACGTTACCAAGTAGGCGGTGACATAGCAATGTCACCAGAGGAAGAGGAGCAGCTCCTTGAAGACTTTATCCTCAGCCGCCGAAGCGCCACAGCACCGCCGGGCAGGAGCAATGCTGGCAGCTGGGATACAGGGGCAGAAGGCATGGGCTCTGAAGGGCCTCAGTGTGTAGTATGCCAAATGGCACCGAGAACGGTACTGGTATGGCCCTGTGGATGTCTGAGCTTGTGCGATGAATGCAGGGTGGGATTGGCGTCGAAGAACTACACGACATGCGTCTGCTGTAGGACGAATGTAGCGGCATACTCACGGCTTTATGTGCCATGAAACTGTCGCGATATCTCTTTCGTTGTTTCCTAACCAAGCCTTGCTACATGTCTTGTATATACATATTTGAATAAATATTTTGCATAGAGCACTTTTCAACAAAGACCAAGAAATAGTTTTCGATGGGCGGAAAGAACAATTACCCATTGCGCATCGGGGCATATCGGAGTCAGCTCGATCCGATGGATAGGGAGTGGGGCGGCGACCTTGAACAGCCAGTGTTACCTCAGCCTACCCCACGTTCGAGTTCTCTATCTGCGAGTGGCGATCGTCATCTCTTTCCGTCACAACTGCTTGTCTTGGCAAACGAGTCATCAAAACTTCCGTTCTGAACACACTCCTCCTGACAACCACACCCGTCTAACGCTCAATTACCCGCGCCCGCACAAAATCAACCCTGACTGAGCATTCCCAACAAGCTCGGTCAATCGCACACATCCAAGAAAGCAACTTAAAGTTTTATGCAGCCAGAGCCCACAAACGTATCGCAACGCGCCTCCCAGCAACACGCCACCTTCGACGCCGCAACCACTTCCCAGCATGGACACCGTCGCAATGATAACTTGCAGGACTCTCTGCAGCCACACTTTGGTGGGCTGTGGGGAGATCCCGGAGTCCCAGTCGGTAGACCTGCACGCGATACGACAGATTTGCCCCAAGTCACCGACCGCTTCACCCCTATGGAAACCAATGGACTGGAGGGCGGTGCGCGACCCTCACCACCTCCGAGGGACAGGATCACCGAATATGAAAACGCGCTAACCAACTCACCGCGAAAGCCTGCTGATGGTCCTCTTTTCGAAGTTGTTAAGAGCAACAGAAACCCAGACGACAAAAGCAGCCCTATCGCGAAGCTGCCAAATGGTGTGTGAAAACTGTTCTGCAAATACTCTACAGAAAAATGACATATCGAGGCCAGACACTAACTTCGTACAGAGGTACTTATTCATGCTATTGCGCATCTTTCACCCAACGATCTTGCCGCAGTCTCTCTTGTTTCTCGCCGCTTTCACGATGTCGTCACTACTCCGCACGCATGGCAGGTGGCTTTTGGTCGCTCTTTCCCAGGTCCACACGCGCTCGAAGACGCGCAATATCGTTCAGCCTTGGAAGACAGCGGCGATGCTGTACGGTCTGAGAAGAGGAGGTTCACTAGACTTACTGCATTGGCGTCATGGAGAAGCGAGTATATCTTGCGAACAAGACTTTTACGATCCCTGGTCCGAGGCAAACCCGTTCAAGTACCTACAACACCGTCCCGCGCCGGCCAAATGCAGACAGTGGCCCCAATGATCACCTATGATGCCAAGACATATACTATTATCAATCACCTACACGCAACATTTGGATCCGGTCTAAATAACAAAATGCCTCGATTCATTCATGGCGCAGATGACGTTGGCATGGTAACTAGCAGCGATCCAATGGCTGGCAAAGTAGATCCTTGGGGACAAAGCGATCCTCACTTTTACGCTCAGTTCGCAGAACGTTTCCCAGGCGTTGCTGAATGGGGACTAGGTTCTGGAGATGTCGTTGGGTGTCCTAACGTAATGGATATATCACAGCCCTATGGTATGATTTATGGTCAGGGCTGTCCAGAAGGCTCCTGCTACTACCGTTCACTCGAAGAAATGAGGGGTCGCTTCATCGCTGAGCCTACCGATCTTACCATGCCAGAAGCTGGTATACCCAAGCTGGGTACTAATATAGGCGCTGCATGCAGTGTCTGGATCGCGAAATCAAACACCATTCCAACGCTTTCTGAGGGCTTGATTGGTATGATGATTGGCTCTGCAAATGGTGTTGTCAGTGCTTGTAGCATTGGCACAGATGGTCTCCGCTCGTCTCGTGTACAGCGCGGTGAGTTAACTGCGCGCTGGGTTCTCAGTCCAGGTGTACCCATCATTGCTATTGCCGTGGATGAGCAATACTCGTCTAAACGCTATGCCCAGAACCGAATTTGGGCAGTCGCTCTGAACGCCCTTGGTGAGCTATTCTATCTCACCAAGTTCCCAAATCGTAGTCAGACTCCAAAGGGCGATGTCGAGCAATATTCCGAGTACCTGGCGTGGCTGACTGGCCGGAGCGTGTATTGGAACATTGTTGAACCCAGCAGGCGCAGTGCGAGACCTGATCCGTACAGCGATGCCGAAATAGATGGGAGTTACTCACCTCGTACATCATGGGATGGCATGTGTCTGAGCAAAGGGCAGATTGCTGCAGAGACCAAAGAAATCCAGCAATACCTACAAAAGCCGCCGAAACATTTCCGTAAAGTATGCCTCGGATGGGATATGCGTAGAAGACTTGAAGTCGACTTTGCCGGCGATGATGGCAACGATGTTGGCGAGGCAATAGTTGTGTTTGAATGCGGCTTGGAAGAGGGTGACGTCGCTAATATTACACGCTTTACTCGATGCAAAGCAGATGAGAAGGATCAGAGTCCAAACACGCCAATCCGGATGCCGACAGCGTTTCCTACTCAGACATCTTCATTATTTGGCGGCGTAGGCCCGGAGGTCCCGGGTCTAGCAAGTGTCTCGCCGCGTGTTCGCAGCTTGTCGTACAAATCCACGACTAGTTCACCTGAACGAGCGAGTCTGGTGGAAGAGTGGCGGTGTTCGAAGCTTGGATTCGGTGGCTTCAAGAACACGCAAATCACCACGACTACACTAGATACCTCTACATTTGCCACTCTCACTCTATCCGAAGACCCTGCACTCGGGTTCTCGACCACATCAACTGCGTCTTCGCCATATGCCTCGCCATTATCAGTCGCAAGTCAGCCTTCATCTCCGTCCGACATACCAGGTCAACGCGCACGATATGTAGCTGCTGGTACAAAATCCGGTGTCGTGCTTCTTTGGGATATCCGGTTACCTGTGTCGCGTTCTGCGGAGTTTCAAAACACCATTGAGCCTATCCGTATTATCTACACCGACTCGCCTGAGATTTCGTGCTTGGCAGTCACCTCTCTGTATCTTGTCGTGGGTGGAAACGATGGTCTGGTGCAGGCCTGGGATCCTCTCGCTTCAACTATGTCACCGATTACGACGTTGCACTCACGCCACGCCTCGCGTGCTCGAAGACAGCTCGTACAGGCCCAAGCTTCTGTTCAAGGTGTCGGGATCAATATGTTTGCTGCTGGCGCTATATACCTAGATCCCGATCCAACAGTTCTGCGTGGTGCTGTGTCGCTTGGCAACCAGCTCCGCTTTTGGAGCTACAGCTCTTCTGCGGCTGATCAGTACAGAAGCAGCAAGCGCAAGCTTCGGCGTGCCGAGCGCGGAAGTAACAACACCGGAGAGCGCTTCCCTGGTGCTGGCCGGGCTAATCTGAAAAACTACATTGCCAATGAGCAGTTCGAATTGGAACGTGACAGATTAGAACGCCATAAGCAAGCTGAACATCTGGCGGGGCGCTTTGGTACGGAAATGTTGAGTGAAGAAGAGGCATTGGCGTATGCTGCGATGCTTTCTCAGGAAGCAATGGAAGCTGAGGAACAGCGCCGTGTTGAGCTGGAGGTGAGTGCATTGAGCAGTGAGACTGTGACTACGGAGTCTAGTGTCCGGGCCCAGGCCTCAATATCTGTCCTTGAAAATGACGAAGAGCTCGATGCGGATATTGCCGAAGCCATACGCCTTTCTCTCAACGACAACCAAGGTCCCGACATGTTTACATCTACATCGACGCCTCCATCTGCCTATGACATTCCGATCAAGTATGCTAAAGGCAAGAAGAATTCGCCTGCACGCTCTCGAAACGACACTCCCCAGAGGGTAATGGCTGGATCAAGCATCGAGAATGAAATGTCGGATCTGGAGTTTGCGATGCAGCTTAGTCTTGCTGAGGAGCAGAGTAGGAAGGATGCCGAAGATGCCTTTCCTCCACTCAGTCCTGCACCTGGTAGGAAGGGTAAGGGAAGAATGTGGTAATTGTTTCATGTTGTATATTTCTGGTTGTAATTCTCTTCGTAGCTGGCTTTTTTAATACCTTTTCGATTGCTGTTGTTCTCTTTTCTTCACTCTAGAAGGCACCATGTATGGACATCCTGCACCAATTTCGGCCTTGAGGCAGTAGATAACCAGCGACACATACTCTCTATTAGTTGAAAACAAGATTTACCCATTTGAACAACTTTTTTGGCGCCTTTCCTGTTTGACTCATGTTGGCGCTCTATAGAGTTAGCGCTCTGCGGCTCAGAAGGCCTCCTGTTGATATTAGGCTACAACCGAGACAACTGCCCAGCAAGGCGCCCTATGGCGCGGGCGTTAAAAACCTCCTTGTTCTTTGCTGGTCTGCCAGCAACCTCACATAATAATCATCAAACCACTCCTCTACTTGAACGTCAACATGGCCGGCATCTCAGTCACGTCAACCGCTGTTTCATTTGTCAACAAGCTACGCGGAAAGTCCAATCCGTACGAAAAGGCTCGTCACACTCAGTCCAATATCACTTCACCAAACAACACAACATATCAATCGCGAAATGTCGTCCCACAAAACGACTTGCTCGCAGAAGCCCGTGAAGCAGCGGGCCTCGACCCAGTCACAGGTCGTCGGCGCACACATGTGGCTCACCAAACGCTCAGTCAACAGCAGCCAGCACCATATGGTGCTAGTCAGACGCCTGAAGAACAGAAAGCAGCATATTTAGCGTGGGCAGCACAGAGGCCGCAAGAGAGAGGACAGCCATATGGCAGTTATGAGGAGTTTGTACGTGAGATGATTGAGAAGAGGAATGGGAGGGACGCTGCGGGTGAATTGTCGGGTTATTATGCGCCGGAGAGGAGGGTGGAGGAGTATTATTCTCATGCAGTGAGGGGCTAGGTGACCTTTTATCGAGGTGTATTTGTTCTCACTGTTGTACTTTACAGGGTTCTAATGTGAATTAATTGGTTGGAGCTAGTATGCAGAGTCCATAACATTTGGGTGTAGATGGAGCGAAGCAAATGGGGGAAAAGAGGCAATAGACAAACACGATACCCAATATTTAATCACATGACTGCTCTTTCCTTCACTCATGAGTGTACACGTAAACGCTCCATTTTATCTTTCACTTCCCAGCTAGACTCCTTGATATAAAACAACCCCCCCCCCCCCCCCCCCAATCACCCACATCACAGTCTTCAAACCCTTGGCAAACAAACCTCACCATACAGTCCCCATTCCACCTAGTTGTCTGTCGGCAAATCAAGCACTATGGGCTCCGCAATGCTGCAGCACCTCCCCTCAGCATGGCACGTCGACCAAGCCATTATCACCGAAGAACGCCGCATAGTGTGTCTCCGCTTCGGCAACGACGCAGACCCCGCATGCATGGACATGGACGAGAAACTGTACAAGATTATGGAGAAAGTCAAGGACTGGGTAGTCATTTACCTCGTGGACAACAAGGTACGCTTTACACCCTTTTTTTTCCTTTTCAACTTCCTCATTATTTCCTGACAAACCCACTCTTTCCTTTCTTTCCACCGGCACTCAGAAAACATGTCTTCTTTGTGCAAGTACAAATCAACTGACTTATCTGCGTGTGACATAGCAAGTCCCCGACTTCAACGTCATGTACGAAATCTACGACCCGTGTACTGTCATGTTCTTCTGGCGCAACAAGCATATCCAAGTCGACTTTGGAACGGGGAATAATAACAAGATTAATTTCCCGATCAGCGACAAGCAGGGGCTGATTGATATACTCGAGATGGTGTATCGCGGGGCGAGCAAGGGCAAGGGTTTGGTTGTTAGTCCGAAAGATTATTCTACAAGGTGGGCTTATTAGGAGAGGCTATGGAAAACAGATGGGAGATTGGCAAGTTACCAAAGAAAAAGGAGGCACGTTCGAGGGGAAGTGCAGAAGGAATGCCTTGATATGAAGACTGAATGGAACCAAAATCTTTTCCTTTATTACAAGTACCCTAGAAAAAAAGACCTGCTCTATATGATTGATCAGACAGACACCTAGTGCCAAGTCTAGCCTATCAACACCTTGGAATAAATTTTGCATGCGCCATCCAACGCCTTGCCATGCAGAAGATGACGGGAACCTCAATCCTCGCTATGAACGAAACAAAACAAGACCAACAATGACTGCATCATCAGCCCCAAACGCGCAGTGACTCAGCCTCTCGATTAATGCTTGGAGGAAAACAAGTGCAGCTTCTTCTTTTTCTTCTCCTTTCCATCCTTTTCTTCTTTACCGGGCTTTGTGCTGCTCTGTGACGGCGTCGGACTATGTTTGGGTGCGTTGAGATTCATGGCGCCCATGGCTGCTGTTGGAGGCTTCGGGCCACCAACCCTTGGTCCAGACGGCAAGCCTCCAGGCATAGGTGGCTTAGCACCAGCAGGGGGTGGTGCTGGCTTTGGCGGCTCCGGTTTCTCGAAAAGATGGTCCGGAGCCTTTGGTTGGGGTTGGTCGATAGGCAGGCGCAGGTTGCGGCGGTTCTGGCTAAGGTCACCAACTTGGCGTAAGAAGAGTTGAGGCTTCATCATGTGTGAGGTGACAAGGAAGACATCACGCGTCGTCTTACTAGAAACATCGTAGCAAGCGCGAGATTCTGAGTATGTTGCACCACCAGCCATGAACACAATGACACGCTGTCGCGGTTCTGCACTGGCTAGTCGTGACTTGGCCCAGGTTGGTTTGGCAGCGCGAAGAGAAGTAGGAGCGGCATTGTTCTCTGGTGCCATGTTGGCTGCATCTTCAGGCGACATCTTTGTAAAGGGGAAGATGTCTTGAGGAAGCGTCCCGCGAATGTGTTCTTCTAGCATATCCTGTAATGCCGGGTTGAATCTTGACAATCCATAGTCTTCTTGATTTGGTGGTGGTGCTGGCTTGGGTGGGAAAAGAGGTTGAGGCGCATCTCTCTTCTCCTTGAGCTGCCTTGCTACTCGTGCTCCGAGCAGATCAAGGTTGCGGATGACTTCGCCGTCAGGTGGTGGTAGCTGTGCGTGAAAAATGAGCTTCTGCAGGTCGGCTGGCAGTATCCCGTTCTTAAAGAGGACATAGAGGGCGATTAGGCGTAGTCTATCGGCTGGTGTTACTTCATCTTCGTCCAGCGTCCGGACGATTTGATCAGTCATGTTCTTGGGCTTCCGGTAATCTTCGTCAAGTCCAGTGGCCAGGCACTAATAAGTCAGCAACAATTGCAGTATCGAAGCTTGGCTGGCTTACCTGCTCCACCGAAGCCAGGTCTGGTAGTTTGTGCTTCTGGAAGATTTCCATGCATTTCTGTGCCATGGTAAGGTGCAGTGAATACGCTTCTTTCATTTCTTGAAATTGAGGTAACCCAGCAATCATGTCCTTGATGGCGTTGAGCCCATTCATACCTGCGGCATTTTGAGCGTCCTGGTTTGTGAAGTGGGGATTGTCGGCAATGAACTTTTGGAAGTCGCTGATGAGTTTGTCGAGGGTGTCCTTCATGTGTCGGTGACGATTCTCAACCCATATCTTGTCCTTATCAGAGATCTCCATGTCTTTTGCCTCTGAACCGGGGTCCTCTTCGTTGACGTTGGTCCTGTAGGTCACTTTGTCGTTGTCTTGTATGGGCAGCAGATCCATGGCCATTGCCTGATATGTAAACTCGTGAACAAAGGGAGCCATAAGGTCCATGGACCGGTCGGTGATGAAGAGCGTACCGCGGGGCCGGTTGGATTGGGGAGGGAAATCTTGGTTGTACTGGGCGTACATGTCGAGCTTGTCTTGCACGAAACGCGCAAGGTGTGAGCATAAGACGCTGGCCTCGTGCGTTGGGCTTCGGGGTCGGTAATATCGTATGAGGGGATATTCGCCGAGCGCAACGCATACTCCTGTGATCTGGGAAGGGTCAGCCAAAGTTGGATACCAGACCAAGTTTGCCTACTCTTTCGGCAATGTCCTCCATGTGCCGAACCACGAGGTTGTTGCATTCTGGGTGGTAGAGGATGGGAAAGCTCCAGGGATCTTTGAAGGTGACCAGGTTAGACTCCTGGGGGTGGAAGTCAAGGTGGACTGTCCGAAAGCTTCGAATCTGTTCGCACGCCATTGGCGAGCGGTCTATGCGCTCCTTGAGGTGTGGAGGGAGTACTAAGCGCATCAGCCTGAAGCCCGTGTCTCGAAACCACAGTGCCCTTACGTGTCGTCCAGATCAAGAAGAAGCCCCTGTACCGCCGCTGGTCGAACTCGGCCATCATGCAGTCGACAATGTGGGGTTTGGGGGTGAGGATGTATACGGCGTCCATGTCTCGTATGTGCTGCCGCCGGTCTTCGATGCGCTCGATGTCTGCAAGGGGTCAGGAGGCATTGCTGGGGAGCGCAGTGCAGAGGGCGTACTGGTGATGTTGAGGTTGAGGATATCATCTTCCTTGACCACGTTGTTGATAAGCTTCTGGCTGTACTCGTCGACGATGAGTATCTTCCACTGGGCACCGTTAGCTGTGCTTGGGCTGCACGGGGGGAGGCTTGTCGCACGTCGCCGCGGGTGGTTTGTCGGATGGCGTTGAGTATGACTAGAAGCGCATATATCAGTTGTCGTCGTCTTGCTAGTGCGCGGTGTCTGGTGGTATCTTCATACGTTCTTTCTGGATGTCTATCATGGAGGCCATACTGGCGGGGTATGGCAGGCTTCCTGCCGCCGCGGTGAGAAGAGGAGGACGAGAGGAGTTCACAAGAGGGTAGGTGACTCTGTGGTGACTATATGCTGGGCGCGCAGGCGTAGTGAGCTGGATGCCAGCAATGCGCAGTGCAGAGTCGGAGGGTGAGGGTGAAGGTTGGGTCTGGGATGTGGGGAGCGCGTCGCAGCTTGGCCGTTGGTGTTGCAGCTGCGGCCGCGGTGCCCTTGCCCGCCGGAGGTCTCTGAATTGGGGCTTGGCCCAACTTTTTCTTAGTACAGTATGCACTACGACTAGACATGACATTGTCGACTGGCAAACTGACATGCTGCCCATAATTGCCCCCGTGCATTCTGCACTCTACCTCCTCCTCTCTTAATTTATCCTTTTCTTTTTCTTCACTCTTTATCAGCCCCCCACACCTCTTTCGGGCATGCTTCCCCCGCCAGTGCGGCGGAATTCGCTGTGTTTCTTCTGCGCATTCGCCGCCCGCTCACGACTCCAACCACCACGCCTCCTCCCGATAATTCAAGTCGCGCGCCGAAGCTCTCCTGCCAAACGACCAAAAAGTTCTAGCCACCATGTTCTTCGAATCCCCAATCCCTTTCGCTCAGATGGCACCAGGCCTGGCTCCCGCATTATCCAGGAAAAGTTGCTCAAAGTCGAGAAGGATTTAGCAACACCAGAGTACCTTGAGAGCCTTCACATCAGCAAAGATGACTTCGACCTCCAGTGGCGCGCCTTTAAAAAATCCATCGACGTCCAGATCAACCGGAGGATACCCGAACTGCAGGCGCTGGTGGGCGAGGCCAGGCGGGGCAAGGATACGCTTCAGACATGGCTGCGATACCGCTTCTACGAGCAGATATTTGGCGGAAACTCCACGGTAGCTGAGTTGGAAAACCAAAAGGAAGTAGCCGACTTGCGATATCCCGCCGAATGGTACCCAGCTACTCGAGAGATTCCACGCACCGTACACATGCACGTTGGCCCCACCAATTCGGGCAAGACCTACCATGCCCTCAAGCGCCTTGAAGAAGTAAAGTCTGGCATCTACCTCGGCCCGTTGCGCCTCCTCGCCCACGAAGTCTACACCCGTCTGGATGCAAAAGGAAAGGCATGTGCTCTGGTTACTGGCGAGGAACAGCGCATGCCGCAGGGCGAGCGCGCCTACATGTATAGTTGCACCGTCGAGATGGCTCCCCTCAACACGCAGTTTGATGTCGCCGTCATAGACGAAATACAGATGATCAGTCATCCGGAGCGAGGCTGGGCTTGGACCCAGGCTTTCCTTGGTCTGCAGGCCAGAGAGATTCATCTTTGTGGAGAAGCCCGCACAGTGCCATTGATGCGTGAGCTTTGCGCTCTTGTTGGCGACAAGATCCATGTCCATGAATACAACCGTCTGACCCCCCTCAAGGTCGAGCCAAAAAGCTTAGGGGGCAAGCTCAACAATCTTCAAAAGGGCGATTGCATTGTCGCTTTCACAGTTCTGGGTATACACGCTTTACGGCGAGAGATTGAACGGAAGACGGGAAAGAAATGTGCCATCGTCTACGGAAGCTTGCCACCAGAGACAAGAGCTCAACAAGCCCGGTTGTTCAATGACCCAGATAACGAGTACGACTATCTGGTAGCTAGCGATGCTATTGGCATGGGTCTCAATCTGTGAGTAGCGCCTGGCGCTAGTTTTATTTGACATAGACTGACTTTTGTAGTGCCATCAAGCGTGTCATCTTTGAATCCACTATGAAGACCGATGGAGTAAATTATCACAGTCTACAAATCTCGGATCTCAAACAGATTGCTGGTCGCGCAGGTCGCTACAAGACGGCTCACCAAGCAGTCAACGCAGATTCGAAACAAGTCTCGGTTGCTGACGGTGTCATCGATCCCGTTATAGGCTTAGACGACAAACAGTCCTATGTAGATGAAGTAAAGGCACCCGAGTCGAAAACAGTTGGATGGGTCACGACGCTTGAGAACGAAGATCACAAATACTTGAAATCAGGTATGGCGAAGGAGCCCGAAGAAATCAAAGCGGCCGGCTTGTTTCCTCCTTCTCAGGTTGTGGAACGATTCGCAAGCTACTTTCCGCCGGGCACGCCTTTTAGTTACATCATGTTACGCCTACACGACATCTCAAACATACACCCCCGCTTTTACCTCTGCACTCTCAAAGACCAGCTAGCAATTGCAGACGCCATCCATACAGTCAAGAACCTTAGCTTTCAAGAACGCATTACTATCTGTGCTGCACCGATCAACATGCGCTCTGCCCCAGAGCGAAACTTCTTGCGCAGACTCGCCGAGTGCATAGCCGAGGGCAAGTCGGGAAATCTGCTAGAGATTGAGTTTCTACCGCTCGATATCATGGATCAGCCGTCTTCTGGTGATCGGGAGTATTTATACAAGCTCGAGCAGTTGCACAAGATGATTGTGTGTTACTTGTGGCTTAGCTACCGCTTCCCCAATGTCTTCACCACTAGGACCCTTGCAAACTACACCAAGAAGCTAGTGGAAGACCAGATTGAGAACACGCTCTCCGAGTTTTCATTTACTGAACAAGTTAGATTGAAGCAGAAGAAATCAAGAGACCAGGCGAGAAAACAGATGGAATTGGAAGCTGACGATGCGGCCATCCAAGTCGAAGGTGATCAAAGTCACGCATCTGATGGGTTGACCAACGAGGCAAAGGAGATTCTAGGTAACCCCGCACTTGCTGGCTCAACGCCTTCGATAATTGGCGACGCGAACGAATATACAGACGATGAACCAGTCAGTGAGGTTGCATCGCTCACGGTAGAGCAAGAGAGAGGTGCTGGCAAGTTTTCGGGCGAGGCTGGCGAATTATTAAAGGGCTAGAACTTGCATTTGATGAAGCGAAACGAAGCCACGCAAGACCAAACTTGGACGGTGATGCTGTACGATGACACTTGTATATTATTTGATGACATATCCCTCGAGCCTTCTTGTGCATATACTGGATGGGAGTACTAAGGCTTTTGGTCATTTTCTGGCGTTATCAAGACGCATCATGGTGTTGATTATATATCACTACAAAATCAAATTTTCTTCTATTGTGCCTGCGCATTGGAATGATTTTTACAAGGTGATTATGCCTTTGAGCTGTCTTCGCATACCTCGTTGTTCGCGTCGGACAGCCTTGCCGCCCACCTGAGCAGCCTCGCTGCCTAATACCCGGACAGCCTTGTTGCTTGACCGGTCGTCAGCC
Source organism: Bipolaris zeicola 26-R-13 (assembly GCF_000523435.1). Lineage (NCBI taxonomy): Eukaryota > Fungi > Ascomycota > Dothideomycetes > Pleosporales > Pleosporaceae > Bipolaris > Bipolaris zeicola. The sequence goes on from NW_006912100.1 coordinate 62,267, forward strand.
ACGAAACTCCCCCCCTCACTCAGGTTACAATATCATAACCTATCAAGCCTTGACACATATTCAGGCGGAATGCGTGTCTTGTCAAGCTACAATCTGAAGTTATGATATAAGATGCAGCTCTCAGGCAGTAAGGCCAGGTTGTCGCAATTTTCAATACCATTTCTGCACTATTGAAAACTGCACCCTGAATTCACCATGGCACCAAGCAAGGCTGGTAGTGGTACCATACTCGAACCTCAGTGGATGATTGAGGGAGGAGTAAATGTGTACTGGGAAAATATTCAATCATGGCGTCCGCCCAATATGTCGCGGGAACGCTATACTATTGGACTGTAAGAGTAAGCAGTTAGAGGGGTAGCCAGGCCCAGAGTTTGGGTGCATGGTGGGATCATGGTATACGTCATAATTAGGTTGCGGCTCGGGGCAGACTACTCGGAATACGAATAGCATACCCGTACTTCGGACCGAAGTCGATGCCAATCTGCACTACGCATACGTACACAATTGTAAGTAGATGCATACACGTGAGATCAAAATGGGGCTTGAAAAAGGCCATACATGGGTAGGAAACGCTCGAGCGGTTTGACGCAAGGGGTTAGCTTAGATCAGCCCTACCGACAAGATTGAGATTAGCAAATCTCCCGGCGCTTCCGCACAGGGACCATGACCGACAACCCTCTTCCAACAACATTCAACGCCACGCCCATGTCCACACCGTGACGCAGTCTTAACACAGCATACATAGCCTTCCCACCTTTGACACAACCGCAGAGGCTCGCTCTGCATCCAACCGCCATGATGATGGTGCCTGCTCATATCCTCGAGATTCCGCGGCCCAAGGTAGGTCGACAAACACAGCCTGCCCGAGAAATCTGGGCAGCACGCTACATCATCGAAGAAAGGCTAACCTATGCCCATAGACATTTCTTCAGAAAATGTCGCTGCGCACCGGAGCTGAAATCATTACCTTCCTCCAGGTCATCAACAAAGCATCGGGCGTCTACGGCCTCCTGGCGCTCCTCACCGGGGCCAAAATCGATGGCTGGCAACTGTCCATGTACCTGTACTCGACCTTTGCGCTGCTCGCCACAACATATCTCTACAAGCACATCCGGTTACAGACTCCCTTTGAGTCTGTCCTGCTTGCGCATCTGTATGCGCTCGACTCGGTCATCAACGCGCTCTACACAGCCTTCTTCGGCATCGCTTGGTTCTACGCGCTTGCCGCGCACCCGGACGAAAATGCCGGACTATCGCCTGGAATGAAGGACAACGCGGGCTTCACAAGCCCCAAGCACAATGTCTCAGAAGTCGACGTTATTGCCGAGCCAAACAAGGGCATGCAAGCCGGCCAACACGCCATCGCAGTCGGACAAGGCAGCGAGGGCGGTGCAGGTCTTGGCAATGCCGTCTTCCAGAGCGGCAGTATCATGAGCATCTCTCTAATCTCTGGTTTCTGGGCTCTGCGTGTCTACTTTGTCTTCATCATGCTGGCTTTTGCGCGCCAGTGCCTCCGTCAACACATGGCCGCCAACGCTTCGTCTGCTGCGTGGTACAACTCCAACGACATGCAAACATCTGCAAATGACCTTGCCGAGAACCCGTTTGCGGAAGACAAGGAAGAGGGCAAAGGCTGGAAAGGGCAGCTTGGTCGGGCTATGCTTAGCGGTGCACCCAAGTACTGGCTCGGTGCCGATGAGGGCGAGGACTGGATGCGTGGGGTTGGTGGCAGATTCAGGAAGCCTACACAACTCGACCAGCCTGTGGGCTTCAACGAGCGAGAGAGGAGACGTAGATCCGGGACTGGCCCGCCTGTGCCGCAGCTAAAGATGTTGAACCCCGAGTTGCCCAAGTAGACTTGTGTGACGAGGCAGACACGGCGGCTTGGTGGGTGCGGCAAAGGAGATGATTGACGAAGGAAGCGAAGCCGTAATGACCTGGCATCAGGGAAGCGCCTTGGGGGATCAAAGCGTATTTGTACTATACCTATTACCTATTAATGTTTTTGGCGTACATGGGACGTGGCAATGCACATGACAGCGACTTGTCGGGTTTTGCTACCTACACGTAGCGGTGCGTGTCGGCAAAGTCGGATCTGATGCTGAGCTCATCCCGCCTTGGACAGAAGCCGTCGTCTCGTTTCCGTATTTTTGTCTCCACGCCACAGCATCCTGGCCTGATTTAGCAGACCGGCAAACGCATGTAGTCAGGGCAATCGCGGCCGAGTCCCGTGGCGTTGCGTGGCCGAGGCAGGCCTTTGTCGACCACTCAGCATCTTGTCAAAGGCCGTCTAAGCCCCGCTTGGCTAGTCGATGCGCATCAGGTGAATGGCCGCCTGTCTCACCCTCACCGCCGGCGTGCATTTTGCTCCCTGACATCCACAGCCCCGGCGAACCGTTGGGCAAGCATGTGCCGGCCTTGGGTGATGCGTAGTGGGTTGCCGCACGCGTGTGCCACTGTCACACATCCGTCCAGAGACGGCCTGGATGACCTGTCATACATGGCCTGTTTGAGGTCTCGAGCCGCACTGATAAGGGGGCTCTCTGGCTGCACTTCAGTAGCTCTTGGATAGGGCTTGCTAACTGCGGGCTTTTTCTCCTGCCAATCTTACGTTTTTTTCTTGGAGATACTTTGGCTCAACGTTGACTCCTGACTAAACTCTGCAGCCGCCTCGAAAACTTTTTCCCAAACTTGTTATATTCCGACATTAATATTCCCGCTGTTTTCTTTCTCCTTCTGGACACTACCGTAAACAATCAAAAGAAAAAAAGAAAGAAGAGCGAATTTGGCAAGAGAAGGATTACAGTTTTCTAGAATGGGCTTCTTTCGGCGATCACTTAGCTTTGGCTCCTCGCGTTCGCGCCCACCAACCGACGACTCGGCATCCGATACCGCTAGCTCGAGGACGAGCATAGATTCTGCTTTTGACAATGAAATATCAGAATCGCTGGCCACAATCACCAAACTACCGCAAAAGGCACCGATTCTCACTCTTCCGGTCGAATTGATCCAGCAAGTCAGCACTTATCTCGACACTGGCTCTGCAGCATCTTTTTGCCTCTCCAGCCGCTTTGTTTATTACGCTCTCGGCACCAACGTACTATCAGCTCACGTCGAAGGAAGCAAAAACCGGTTCGAGAAGCGACGTATCATCGAGGCCGTTGTTGAACGAGCATTCCCCGGCCATTGGTTCTGCGGCTGGTGTGATAAATTTCACTTATGGAACGCAAACGACGGACCAAAGACTCCAGCCCGAGGAAGACGACGAGACTGCGCCGACTTTAACAGCTACCTCTACTCTGGCAGTGACTACGTTCTCCGCTATCACCACGTCCGGCTCGCTATCAACTCCTCCCTCTTCGGACCCGAACATGGTATCCCACTATCATCCTTCACTCACGAGCAGCGAGGCATGGCCAAGATTTCCAGGACCCCCGTACCTACCAAACTTCAAATATCAGCAAAGATATCCGGAGGCCGTTTCCTGCTACATTCCTCCTTTGCCATTATCCTCCCTTCCTTTGCAAAGCGCAACCGCAACTTCCTCAGCACCGTCTGGCCCCTCCTCCCGCACATTCTGTCAGGCCACCACGACAGCGAAAACGGGCACACAGGCCTCATGGCCGCCGTCGACAACGTCGTGCGCCGCGGCTGGAAGTATCAATTCACGCAAAACTGCAGCATGTGCGCTACCGACTGGGCCGTTAGCGCCCAAGAGTTTCCCCACGCGACAGGCGGTCAGATGCGCCTTGTAGTCCAGACCTGGCGCGATCTGGGCACCGCGCGGACGCCCTTTGAAACCAGCTGGCGCGCCCATGGCGTGTGTACTGCCGAGAACTGGAAGAACAACGGTGCGGCGGCTGCGACGTGCTTGCTAAGAACGGCGTCGTTGCAGGCTGGTGCTATTCGGCGGGCGTTTGAGAGCGAGGAGGCGAACGACGAGGCGGGTAGTAGTGGTAGTGGAAGTAGAGTTATGCAGAAGAGCGGTTCATCGGGGGCACGCATCTATCGCTCTTTTATGAGGAAGAATACGGTCGAGGAAGAGGAGCATGACGATGCGCGTGCTGTTCGGAGGTCGAGTGCCAGACCCAGGTACTGGAGGACTGCCGAAGAGAATGCAGAGGCCGCGCGTAGATATGACGAGGAGAGGAGGGATGCAGTGACGAGTGCGGCTGAGGATATGGCTAGAATGACTGCTCAACGTGCGAGGACGTTGGTCTAAATGGCGGGGTATTCTTTCTTTTTTTTTTATATCTGCGAACTCGCACCCGTTGATCTGCATGGGCGTTTTATTTTTATTTTTATTTTCTTCTTTTCTTTTAGATATTTCTCTCCCTCTTCTCCCTCGTCAAAGCGTTCTTAGCGAGTACACATACTAACATAGTTGGCCCGGCGTTTATAAGAGTAGATCGGCGCGAAAACATCAACGCCCAACATAGATAAGAGATGTTTCACACGAAATCACATTTTCTAGTTCACTAAACAAAAATGTCCCCCCTTTTTTTTGAATGCAAATTTCCATTTGTTCTACTTTGTAATGCACACATTTCTAGTAGTCCCACCCACTTTCCACCACTCAACAAAAAGTTATGTACAATTTCCGAGATTGTCGAAGCGAAAGTATCGAACAAGAAGAAGAAGAAGAAGGTCTACCTACACGTCTCCCATCAAGATCAAGAGGAGTGCAAAGTCCATCCATAACGGGGGGCGCGCTCTTCAGAGAAAGCGCTTTATGCGGGCTGAGCAAAAGTAGAGCCAATAGGGCCAAACTTGATGTTGGAGAAGACAACGGTAGCATCGGGAGAGTTCTTCTCGACATCCTCTGGCTTACCAGAGGTGGTAGGGCAGGTACCACGGGCAGCACCGGGCTTGGATGGGTCAGCGTCGGTGGGATAGGTAGAGTCGAGCCAGAGCATGTTGACGGCGTGGTCGTCCCAGAGGGACATGACGAGGACGTGGCCGCGAGCAAGCGACGCACCCATCTCGTTGAGGCCGCCGAGAGCGGCAAACGACGAGGTGTCGCCAAAGGCCTTCTTCTGTGCGGTACAGAAGCTCTCGGTGATGGAGTTGCCGGTGACGCCTGCAACGGCCGACTGCGAGTTCTTGTAGACCTTGCCGTTCTGCACGTAGAAACGCTTGATCTCGGAGAGGCTGGAGCCGGAGCCGAGGAACTGCGTGATGACCGTCATCTTCTTGGTGGTGTCGAGGGTGGCGCCGGGACCGTAGAAGTCCTTGACGCCCATGCGGTAGCTGTTGAAGTCGCATCCGTCCTTGTCGCACTGGCCGTCGTAGCGGTTGGAGCCGTCACCGCAGCTCGCGGCGTCGGAGCACTCCTGGAGACCTACGCCGCGGCAAGGGTGAGGCGTGTAGGCAGTCGAGATGGAGTTGGCCTCCCAAATGTCCATTTCAGGGCAGCAGGCACCGATCTTGCCGGCGCCACCGTTGGGGTCGGCATCAGAGGGGTTCCAGCCCTCGACGTTGGCCTTGCCGTTGATGAACTTGATGTCGTGAGGGCACTGGGAGTCGCAGTATCCAGTTCCGTACTTGGCACCAGCCTTGTTGTTGCCCTTGCCGATGCCACCGTCGGCGGCCATCTCGACAAAGTAGAGGGCACCGTTCAGACCGCAAGGAAGCTTGGAGACATCGACGTCAAAGGTGAACTCCTTGTTGATGAGGTTGAACATCTGGTACTTGGTGTCCGTCTCCATGAGGTAGGTACGCGAACCAATGTTGCTGGAGAAGGAGCCCTTGGTGACGAACTTGAGGGAGAGAGCGTTGTTGCTGGTAGTGATACCATAAGTGCCTGGATATGTTAGAACAAACTTCCCTCCTTTTTCCACTCAGTCGAGCAAACTTACCAGAGTAGTCAGCACCGTCGATAGCGCAGTTCTTGGTGCAAGAGTCACCATCGGGGCAGTACTGGGTGCTCCAGGAGTTGCCAGTGTAGCAGTTGGTGTATCCGCCAACATTGTGGGCCCATCGCCAGTTGGAGTCGAGCACAACGGAACCAGACTTGTTGGAGCAGTTGGTACCACCGGTACCCGTGCAGGTTTGCCAGGTCAGCTTGGGGTGGTTCTCAGCAGTGCTGGTGCCAACCTGCTGAGCGCGGGCGGCTCCGTAGAGCGAAAGAGAGGCGAAAGCAAGTGTCCTGTACATGTTGACTGGCTTGAGTAAAGAGTCTGCTGCTGGATATCGAACTTTTCTGCTTGTTGGGGACTCCCCCTTTTATATCAGAAAAAAATATCTCCTGCTCTTGAGTACTATCGGTGGTACTTTGGAAAAAGTACCTACGTGACCTCCTTGGGCGTTGCACGCTGCAGGAGATCTGCATACCAAGGCTCTCCTGCAGAGCGTTCTCACCAATACCACAAGTAAAGCGGGACGTCGGGAGTGTAGAACGTTGCTAGAAGTGCCAAACTAATGAAGAGTAGATGAAGCATCCTTGGCTGCTTCTTGCCCGTGGGGTATTCCGGGGTACTGTGGAGATCTCTACGCCACAGGAACCAGTGCCTTGCCTTAAGCAGATAGTGGATGGGTGGGGAATAATACGAAGCTTCAGAGCACTATGCACTATGACTAGCCAATATCATTGGCAATATAATGTCTTAGCCTTGGATGCTATTCGACAGCAAACAACTAGCCTCATATGTGTGGAGGCAAAGGTGTGGATCGGCGTCGGCACCTCCATCATTGTCTTCGCCCATATACATTGCCGCTGTGTCACGCGTTGTTCTATGGATAAAAACGGGGCATGTTTGTATATTGTCACAACTGCATGTGGTTTCTGAATGTCAATCACAGTGTAAGATCTCTCGTGTAGGAGATCTCTTCACCACTACTGTAGCGCCCGGTATCCGGTTTAGTGGTCTTGAAACCTGGTTAAGATATATTGCATGGCCAACAACATGTGAGCACATATGAGCATGTCTTCTAGAAAAGAGGTGGTCGGCCCGATTTGGGAGGTTAATCTACGGTACAGTACTGTCAAGGTCATGAGGCTTACCTGCTTATACGGGTATCGGTATTGACCAAAAGAGCAAGGTTTCTTCAGTGGCTCGCTTCGCTCGTAGCGGCGAAAGCATGGTACGATGGCAAAGAGTGGTGTTTGGACGCAACGAAGATTCTCTACAGGGAACGCAGAGCTAACTTGATAAACCTTGTCCAAGAAATCTATCAATACGCATGTATGCTCCGTGAATCTCCTGACATGCCCACAGTAAAGAACACCACCTGGCAGCGAAGCCAAGGTGGATACTGAGAGAACCAGGTCAAATGACCTTTGACTGTGGGTTTCAGGAACACGTTAGGAGGAGCGTGTAGCCAAGTTGAAAATGTTCCGGGATAAACGGGACGAGACTCCTCTAAAAAAAATTGGCTGTGCCCTGTTCAAAGCTTCGTACGAGTGGTCCGAGTCTTCACAAGAAGGCATCGACCCGAACCCTCGGTTAGTCTTCTGTGCTAGATAGATTGGTGTCCAGGGATGTTGGCTCGCCAAGACCGGGGGTTCGCTTCGAATTTGTCCGCTTCGTCGGCCTTTGACGTATGAACTGGCGAGGTACCGATCCAGAAACAGTTGATACGGTTAGTCCAGAGTTGAGCCCCTCAATATTTGCCGTGTTATACGACGAGGTTGCGGACAGTTGAAAGTTAAAATCTTACCCTGTGGACCCGGTGTTCAGTTCAGCCTAATCAATCAACAACGGGCCAATCTAAGTTCCAACCACTCAAGACCAACTGTATGCCTGCACTTTGACGATCAGCAGTGTACAGCAACGTGATTCCCGGCGGGCGGCAATTATTCCTGGGCCGGCGCGCAAGGTTTCTTATGTGCAAAACATTGCAGCCGGGTGCAAACCGCTGAGCCGCAATCATTAGTACACGACCAACGAATAGGTCGATGAGCTGTTTGATTAAATAATGCGCTCAAAAGTCTTCTGGTAGAGGTATCAAGCAGTCACCGATTGCATGCCGTATCTCTCAAAGATTATAGTATCTGATACAATATCAGCAGAATACCCTATCTGTTAGTTCCCTTGCCAGACACTGTCAGTCGGACAGTGGCGCACAAGTTCATCTGAGAAAAGATTGCAGCGCTTTTGCCAAAAAGGGTGAAATAGAATTTGAAATGAGCCCACATGTAGGAAGGTGGTAGGTACGAATAAGACTGCGAGATAAGACAGGTACTCAGGAAGGAGATCAGATTCTACTCGCCTAAAGGACAGGCCTGGTTTCTGCTCTTGCAATTTTGCGATGCTCTCGTGACAGGAACACCATCAGTGGCCCGCTTTGTGCCTATTTCTTGTAATGAATTCCTTCTGTCTTAATGCTCTCCGCATCCCCTTGGTACCTTTCGGGAGCGGAGACATGATCCTTTCCCTGTGTGGCAGGTCTCACTGCGCCCTTCTCGATAACTTGCTCAATTGTAGCGAAGCTGCCTCTACGATAGACGACTACAGTTGAGATCCTGTAGAAGGCCTATCATTGAGCTGTACTTGTGAGACGACAAGTCGTATTCCTGCTCAAAAAATGGTGGATTCTTCCGTTCTTCAATCACCACCACCAGCCTTGACCTCGAAAGCCCCGGCTTAACAACAGTATGGTTATCGAGGTCCGTTGGCTTCCAACTCAACAGGGTGTTGTGAGCTTGACAATTCAACAGGATGTCGTGCGCTTGACAGCTCGACCAGTTGTCCTTCTGTATCCTTTTCATGGTATTGCTGCAAATGCGAGTAACTATTGCTCTCTCCGTCCAATTCGACAACAGACTCGCCCATCTGTCTGGCTCTTCCGCTGTTTTTCCACAAGTAAATTGCTACCACCAGGAGTGCAATTCCAATGACCGGCCCAATAACGGCGCCTGCTATCCATGTCTTGTTTTGTCGTTCAGGTTCAGGTCCAGATCGAAGTTCAGATTCAGGATTAGGGGTAGCTTGCATCACATCCAGCCTACTGGTAGACACGTCGATTGATGGTGATGCTGATACTACTAGGGTCGGTGTTGGCACGACTTCTGTTGAGGTCACACTCAGAGGCGGGGGTGGTGCTGAGGATGTAAGGGTACTCAATGATGTTGTCGTCGCTGGCAATTCCTGGTAGATGGTATAAGCTTTCCAGTTCATACGGCAGCCGTAGTTAACCGCAGATGGGAGTCCAGCTGGAGAGGTCGCATAGATCGTGGCCTGAACGCATGACACTTCTCCGGTGCTGATATGTGTTAGTATGAGTGAACATATCGAAGGCCATGGTAGTGCTCACCAGGGCCACACGGAACCATCATCGAGATACAACTTGTTATCTGAACATTTTGTCGCTAATGCACAGCGACCACTGGTGTTGCAGTCACCTGCATAGGTCCCAGAGGTGATCCAAGCATCACCTGCCAACAGTGGCTCGACTGGAACAAGTTGAGTTATGCGCATCCAACGCGAAGACGCGAACGAGACGTACTAGAATCAAGACCGATGTAGTAACCAATGAATCGTGAGTTCCATTTCGAAGTTACTTGGCAGCTTGCGCAAATCACCAAGAAAGAAAGAATGGCTAGTGTATGTTGGACAGTGGACAGCATTATTGTGCGAGGGCGCGATGGGAGGCTCCGCGGCCTCAAAAGGAGAGCAATTGAGGCGGGCACCAAAACAACGCAGATGCCCGCCCAAACGCTTTCTTGTCTGCATTGTGCGGGCCTGACAATCCTATGGAAGGATCCCCAAGTTGGGGGCCAAAAGGCCCCATCTAGGCTAGGATGCCTGAATTTCCGTTCCCTTGGCCGTCTAGAAATTTGCAACGGGTTAGGTGGTAGCTGTATTGGAACAAGCTTGTTAGCCGTCAGCCCCCCTTCTAGTTTCAAAAAAGCTGTTAATATCCGAAGCTCAAAGATACAGATAAGCTAACACAAGTCATTGTGTTTTTGATACTACTGTGGCTGTTTCGGTATGACAAGCAGTGAAGCACCACAGAGTCTAGCCCAATGCTGGTGAACAGTCTGTATGGAGCGAAGAACAAATATCCTTTAGGAACTAAATGAACAGCGGCCCGCCACATAAAGAATTCGATTCAGTATTAGATCTCTTTCCTTGGCGTGACGTTATCTGTCTCCATATCGCATCTACATCCTAGGAAATCCATTGGTTTGCATTCCTCTTCAACAACATCACCTGACATAGCCATTCAGTGTGGCTGATAAAAACAAATATAATTGCTCACCCATGGGCGATAACAGGTACCCTCTGCAAAGTCTATAGAGCCCTTGGACCAGCCAGATCCATACTCACAAAAGAAAAGCCCCTCTCCATCCTCGCTGGCGTATGTACAGTTTGGTTCGTGCTACTGTAGAATCTCGCCTCTTTATCGGTGTGTTCCACACGTAGTTCATCCGCTAGTCGCCCATTGGCATTCGGTGCTCTCTATTCCTTCTTGATGGTATCCGGGTCTGAGAGGATACCCTCGGCTTCAAGTCTTCGTCGTGCCTCCTCTAGGGCCCAGGTTTGGATGCTATACTACTGTTAGCTGCTGCTCAGGTTTGTGCTATTTTCCTCCCGCTTCCGTTTCCCCTTGGTGCTTTCCATGGCTCATATGACTCGCCGTTCCCATTCATTTTGCCACAGCTCTGCGCTACCCGCCAACCCACAATCGTGAGATTAGACATACCTGGTATCAGGCTTGAAAGCATAAGCGACAACTCCAAACGCACATGCACCTCCGAAACCCCAGTACATGGCATTTTCCCACCCCTCCTTCTCATACGCTTCGCCGGGCTTAACACCGAACAGCCATCCTGATGGAGGGTCGTAACTAGGCCCATGACCGGACTGCTTTGCTTGTGATCGCGAGAAGGCACGGGTGGCGGTACGTGGGGTGGCGGAAAGGGTAGAGGCGATGGCGCGGGAGCCGCTGGTTGCGGCGCGGATCGAGTTCATGATTGTTTTTTCGATGTTATACAACCAGCTTGAAAGGGCGAGTCAATTGTGACAAAAGGTATCCCAGCGTGGGATGAGGTGGTCGTGAAGCTGAAGGGGCGTTGGCGGTGCGTCGTCAGGTATGAGGTTCGGCGTTGGTTGCGAGAGCTTGGCTTGGCAACGGAAAGCTAGCCCTACCCGAGACGTCAGACCGCCCGATGCATCTACACTACACATTACGCCGTCTTGACTCACACAACGGCTATCTACATGCAGTTAAAGTATATGCTTTCCAAGTTCCAAGAGCAGCTATTAATCTAAAGCTATGGACAAACATGAGTACGATGCACGAAGTGTTCCTCAAATGCAAGAGGATCATATCTCTGTATATGTATGTGAGATCTAGTAGGAGCTTATAATCCATCAACGCCAGTGCCATGCCCCCAAGAGAACGCCTCATAGATTAAATAACAGATCATGCGTGTACAGGGACATGACTCTCCTCGAAATCCTCCGTTTCGTCGTGTCGCTGCTGGAATGACATATTTGCCATACCTTGGGAAGCTTCATTGACCTGCTCTTCCGTCCTTTCATCTTCGCTCTTGGCTGCAATGCGATCCATCCTCTCTTTGCGTCTCATCTCAGCCTCTTCTAGCTCCGCAAGCTTTGCAGCCGTCTTTTCTGCTTCTTCCTTCTCACGCTTCTCGCGATCTGCTTTTTCGAGGGCTTCAAACTCGTCGTCAATCTTACCCTCATCAAGAGGCTGACCAGTCTCGCTGAGGATGTTGGTGATTTCTTCTGTAGTGGCCATCTGCTCATTGACAGCATCCACTACTCCTTGAACACCCTCGGCGCCGCCAACCTTTTCGTTCAAGCCCTTGAGTGCCGCTGCACCAGCACGCATAGCTTCCACTATCTCGACTTGGTCTGCGGCTTGCTGAAGGTCTGTGTATACTTGCTCAAGTTGGAGAGCAACGTCGGAGCGTTGAGCGAGGGCACTCTCTGCAAGCTTCTTGGAGCGGAGTGCTGCCTTGGCACGAACCATCTGCTTCAAGGCTACGGCCTCGCGAGCTGCAGCATCCGCAGCGGCGATTTTCTCCATTAATGGCGGGATCTGCGCATTGATCTTTGCTACCGTATCGCGAAGATTGGCGATAGCGGCATCCTCCTCTGTGATGGGTAGAGGTACATGCTCGTGTTCTGGCTTGAATTTGATCGTCTGCGCGTTGTATGATATTGCCTGCTTATCGCGAGCTAGAAAAGCCAGTATGATGTTCAGGTCGTTTGTCGTGAGCGACGCAGAGGGGTTGAGCACGGTCGAGAAGCGCTTGAGAAAGTCGGCCCTTGATAGTACGCGGTCGGCTGTCGATGTATAATCCTTCATTTTGCTGAGTATCTCATCCGCAGCGACCTCGACATTCTTCAGAATGACAAAGTTTCCAACCTCCATCTTGGCCGGTGCTTGCGGTTCGCCAAGTACCCCGACCTGCCGCAAGCTCCATTGTAACACCCTCCAGGGCGATGGAATCCACGACGTCTTGTATATGCTCTCCTTGGAACTGAGAAAATCTTTGAGAGGTATCATCTCCTTCTTCTGAACGGCCTCATGGAACACGGCGGGTAAGCATGTCGGCTTCCCATATTGTGGATGTTGGAGCGCTCGCGCAAGCTCGTCAGCTGCCCGGATGTTCAGAAGATCGTGTGTGGTGCCCTGTGTGGGAATGACACCCGCTCGCGCAGCATCAGTGAGCGCCTTGGTCCATGCTGCGATATTCGCATGGTAGCCTTCGGGGTTGATATCGAGTTGCTGGCGGAAGTCGGCATACAACGATGCGAGGCGATGCTGGCTGGGACAATCAGGCAATGCAGGGCGAGCGCCAGTCGAAGCTGGACTTACTTCTTGAAGGCTTCTTCGTGCTGCAGTATGAATTCAAGCAGCTCACTCATGTCGCGCTCTGCTTTGGGTGTCCACTGCGGTTTGGTGTGCTTGGGGCGAAAGAGGGTACGCTTCCGCTTGTGACGTCCAAGCGTGGGGTCGTTGCTAAAGATGGAGACGTGGGGGCCGGAGAGGTCGCCAGAGGCCTTGCGTTTAAGCATGTGCGCGTCGGGGGATCCACGGTACCTAGCAAAGTGCCTATCCAAGCTGACGACAAGATCCAATACGGTCTAGCGTAAGAGATGATTATTCGTGTGCTACATCGGTACACAAACTATACATGCTAGGCTGATGTGTACTGTAAGGAGTGCGGGGGCGCGTGCAGCCGCTCACCGATGCGACGCGTTGTTCCAAGGCTATGTGCCCCGCTAATCATGCCCGTCTACGGCAATCAACATGGCTGAAACAATTGGCCTTGGACCAGAGAAGAGCTTGTAATCGAGCCATGTCTTGGGGGTGTATGAAAAGAATTTCAGGGCCCAAGTACAGCTTGCTACGAGTTGTTGGCATCGCCCTTCGAGTAGCGATATCTTATACTATCACGCATCGTACGCCTAGACCTCTTGATTCCTATTTGCGGGAGACCATTTGTGCATGGCTTTATGTATTATTGATTGTACTATAGACGCCGATTCCATCGCCCATCCAAGTGCTTTCCGTCTCTCAAACTCTTATATTCCCCTGAGTTAAAAACTTATTCGCACGAACAGTTTAGATGAAACCTGTGCCATGATTAGGCCATTAAAGTTGTGCAAAGGTTCCAGAGAAGACGTAAACATAGAGCCACGAATAGATCATAGCATCTCTCAATCAACAACTCCGGACAAGGCGTAATGTCCATCACTTTCTGACAATGTTGATGCCACTGCCCTTGTTCTTTTCCATGAACTGCCGCATCTCCTCCAAATCGTCCATGTCGTCGTCGCTATCTCCGCCCTTGGGTTCATTCGACGGTTTCGTTTTTGGCGGCGCTTGTGGAGCGTGTTGGGGTGGAGGGTCTCGCATCTCTTTGGTCTCTTCCTCCCATGCCTTCCTCTCCTCCTCGTCCAACTCGTCTCGCCTGTCCAGCCACCTCTCTTGCACGTCGCGAGCGTCTATGGTTGCCCCATTTTCACGCATAGCCATCTGCCAAACAGTATCATTTGCGCCCTCGATACCGCCCATTGCAAAACCTCCCGCTCGATCAATGGCCCGCAGGAGTGTCATCATACTCTTCTTGTCCTCGACTGCCAGTGTCTCAAAGCCCACAAGTGCAAATTCCTCAACGAGTTCCACAATCGCCTTGTTAAGCGCAGAAAACTTTGAAGTCGGTTCGTCATCATCCATGTCCATGGTTTCGTTTGCGCCAGCTGTTGTAGGACCTGGTATGCCGGACGTCTGCTCGCGGTTTAGGTGCGGTAGTAGGTATTGTAGGTCTTGGACTTCTGTGTAGAAATCAAGGTTGAAGGGTAGGTTGGGATAGTTGCGCAAGTTGTCGATCTTGGTCAGAACGTTCAGGTGGGGAAGGTCCATCTGCAGCATGCTGCGCAACGCGAGGAGTAAAGACGAGACATACAGCGATGGTCGGGAAAGGACTATCGAATCCGTCAAGTGTACGACGACGAGCTGTGAGAGGTTAGCGCTCAGTTGCGCGCCATGGGTGGTGGGCGAATACTCGATACCCGAGTTTTTGTAGCCGGAAGAAGATGTTCCGCAGAGATCCGTGATGTGTGAACAGCTCGACCTGTCCTGGACAATCGAACAAAATGTAATCATCTGCATCGCGTAAGTATCCTTTCACCAAGCCTGACTACATGGATGCGGACCTCCGAGTTCCTTCAAGCCCTCTTCTAGCCAGTCGAAGTTATGCTCCAGCTCCTCCAGGGCAAACAAAACGCCACCATTTGGACCCAGAGACTCTTGTTCCATGATCTCGTCAATGGTAACTAGGTCCCGGACGTCGACGGCTGGCTGGTACGAGGTGTGGTCGTTCGCGGGGTCAAGGTTGACGACTGAGCATTTGCGTTCAATGGCGTCCATGAACTGTTGCATGCCATCACAGTAGGTCGACTTTCCGGAACCTGGCGGGCCTATTACTAGTTGTGCGAACGGCATCTTTGTGGTTGCGAAAGTGATGTCGCTTGCGAAGGTGAAGTGAGAAGGACAGGGCGCCGGGGAACTTTTGGAGGGGCCTTGCTAGCGTGCATCCCAAGTTATTTGTTTAGTTGCGGACCTCCGACCTTGCGGAGCTTCACTCCAGCTCCCATCTCTCCACACTCTCCAGCAGCCAACACCGCCAACATGTCGAGTAAGTGGTCCATGTTTCCCTAGTATTGAAATCCACTGCTACAGCGTCGGCTTTTAATGCGCACTGTCTCCATTAAACCCTATGAATGCGAGCGCCGCAAACTGTCGCACCGTAGTAGTGTTCCCTCGACTATATACTGGAAATTGTACACGCCCTAACATGGATACACAGGTCAATTCGAGCTTGCGCAGAACCCAACTGAACCTATATCCTCCGTCAAATTCGCGACCAACAACCCGACACGATTACTTGTTTCATCCTGGGACCGCCATGTTTACCTCTACGACACTCACGCAGAGCCCGGCGGAAAGCTGCTGCAGAAGTTCGAACACCGTGCGCCAGTATTAGATGTCTGCTTTGGTCGCGATGACAATGAGGCCTTCTCTTGCGGCTTGGACTGGGAAGTGCGAAGGATCGACCTCGAGACGGGCGCGCAAACTATCATGTCTACGCACTCGCAGGGTGTTCGCAACGTACTCTTCTCTGCCGCGCATAACCTATTGATTTCATCGTCATGGGATTCGACACTACATCTGCACGACCTGTCGCAACCAGGCGAGTTCTCCGCTGTCCGCCTGCCCTCGAAGCCTTTCTCGCTTTCCGCGTCACCCACCAAATTGGTAGTTGCCATGGCCAGCAGAGCGGTCAACATCTACGAACTAGAGAAGCTAGCAGCTGCAGCTAAGACGGGTGAAGAAGAGGTGAGCGTAGAGCCGTGGCAGCAGAGGGAAAGCTCGATGAAGTACATGACGCGCGCTGTTTCATGCATGCCAAACGATGCTGGCTATTCGAGTTCGAGCATCGAAGGACGTGTTGCAGTCGAATGGTTTGACCCTTCCGAAGAGTCGCAGTCGCGAAAATACGCATTCAAGTGCCACAGACAACAAGTAGATGGTCAGGATATAGTGTATCCAGTCCACGCGCTAGCATACCACCCAGTCCACGGTACCTTTGCTACAGGAGGGGGTGACGGCATAGTGGCGCTTTGGGATGCCGTAGCAAAGAGGAGGATACGGCAGTACCAGAAATTCCCTGCCAGCGTTCAGACTATTGATTTCTCAAACGATGGCAAACATGTGGCCATTGGAGTAAGTCCGGGATTTGAGGATGGCATAGATGATGTACCAGACGGTGTCACCAAGGTATTCATCCGAGAGCTAAGTGCGACGGAGGCTTCAGGCAAAAAGAAATAGACATGTTATGGGATGTTGCAGAAACACTTAGAGGAGCTCCGGGCAGTGATAATTATACCAAATGATGATGAGAACTGTAACTTGTTTCTTTTCCTGATTTTAGAGTCTCACTGATACATAAAGTTGGCCTCGTGGTGTGATACTTGTGATATGAGTGGTTTAACACGTGAAAACAGCCTTTGAGAGCAGGAACATCGGCAAGTGACTTGCTTGGACTCTTGGCTCTTGACTTCTCATGCGTTCAGGCGCCCTTTGTGAGTCAGCCGTTAGGCTTCCAGCATTCTACGCCACAACCACAGGTATCAGCCTCCAGTCCACTACTCTTTTATCAATGTTATCATTGCCTATATCAACCATGAAAAAGTACATTTTGTCAGGAAAGTAGCTACAAAACTTCAATCATGGGATCTAAAGTCTTATCTCTTGATTCAAGACACCTTTCCTTTTTGCATATTTTCCATCATCCGTGCATTCGAATCTCTTGTCCTGCCACATGTGCTCTTCTCTTTTTGCTTCTCGTTTTTTTTTGCAAAAGCTATCTGTAAGACCAGATTCCGTATTTATCCCATAGCACGCTTAAGTACCTGTATGTACATGCCCTTTCGTTCACACATGACCGTGTTGTATTCTAGTATATGGTCAAGTGGTGTCTGGTAGGCTATTATGATTCTTTTATGATCATTTTGATTTCTGTTACTTACGATACATCGTCAGCATCGTATATAAATGCCCAATATGCTCGGGTCTTCCACAGGCAAGGGTGAGAGGTGCAGATGACGTCTGGCGCTAGTAGGCTTATCGATAGTCCCTCCACATTTTCCTACATGTCGCGACTCACCCTTCAAAATCACCAAGATGGCTTTCCGCAAGCGCAATGTAGCGCTTTCACGCGCACCAGCTGGGGAGGACGCGTCAAATCTACTATCTGCTCCTTCTGTAACCCCGCCAGCACCAACACCACCAGGTGTCCGTCCTTCACCCATTGATGGCCGCCCCACTACTTCAACTGGTACACCCTCGCTTGATGGTATATTAGCAGGGCATGCTGGCCTGGCACTGGGGCATTCTATATTGATAGGGGAGAGCGGAACAACGGACTATGCAGGCGCATTGCTGCGGTTTTATGCGGCTGAGGGGGTGGTCCAGGGCCACAAGGTACATGTGGTTGGCATGGGCGAGGTATGGGGGAGAGAGTTGCCCGGCATATCAGATGGCACATCAGACAAGAGGAGAGAGGGCAAAGAAAGAGCAGAAAAGATGAAGATAGCGTGGAGATATGAGGGACTGGGACAGTTCGAGACTGCGAGAGGTGCGTCTTGTACATTTAGTCTGAATTCGATGTCGCTTCTTGAACAACTCTGACAGGTTATGTGACAGGGTCTCCAGGCGTACAGAGGACCGCAGTGCAAGGTGATAGTACGACGGAAGAACAGGCTGTATTCTGTCATACCTTCGACCTTGCAAAACGGCTCACCCTCCCGGTAGGAACGGCCATTAATTATGTGCCCATACCTTCACCAACGGGTGCTACCGTATCGCCATTTCCTTCAATATTGCAAAATATAAGGCAACAGCTCGCCTCGACTCCGCCCCATATAATCCACCGGATTTTGATACCGTCTCTTCTCTCGCCGGCTCTATATCCTTCGTCAGCTGCACATCCAACATCCATACTCCAGTTCCTTCATGCTTTACGAGCGCTACTGCGACAGTATTCTACGCGCCTGACCGCAATTATAACGCTGCCATTGACTCTGTACCCCCGGTCCTCTGGCCTCGTCCGCTGGATGGAAATCCTCTCAGACGGTGTCTTTGAGCTGTCACCATTCCCGTACTCGCGGATGCAAGCGCTCGCTCAATCAGCGGGTACTACCAAGGATGAAGAGCGTCCACAAGGAATGTTTGCAGTACATAAACTGCCTGTTTTCCACGAGAAAGGCGGTGGCGGAAGTGTGGAGGATTTGGGTGAGGACATGGCATTTACGTTGAGCCGACGGAAGTTTGTCGTTGCAAAATTCAGCCTGCCACCGATGGAGGGAGACACTGAGGCGCAGGAGGAAGCTGTAAGGGAAGCGGCTGGTGGTAGTGTGATGCCGAAGAAGCAAGACTTGGAGTTCTAGAACGTGTAATTCGTCTGATGCGTAAGATACCCTGCAAAGCACCGAGATGGTGAGCATGGCGCAAACTCCATCAACTCAAACACTCTCTCCTTCATTCTGAGTCGCTGTCATCTCCCAGCATGTCTTCCATTTCGATTTGTTCCCATCCTCCACTGCCAGCCCCAGACCCGAATCCTCGTGTATAGTTGCGACCGAAGGACGCGTTCCGAGGGTTGAATGTGACGCCAGCGAATCTAGCACGAAAGCCCTCGCCCATGCAGGAAGATGCGGCAAGAAAGGCGAGGAAAAAGAGGAAAGGAATGAAGAATAACAGACTCAAAAGGACTAATACGTTCATTGTAAATTGAGGGTGTTGTCGGTACAATCGGAGGTCCAAGCCTGTGCGGTGCGGGCGTTCGAGACCCTTATGATATAGTGTCGGCGATTGGCGATTGGTCTAACCGATCCCCCTGTGTTCAACGCGCCACCCAGCTCTCTCCTTTCTGCCTTCTCAAGCCTCTCAAATCGAAAAAAAGATGAGCCGCATACTAAAAGCACCGTTGAGTATACTTTTGCTGCTGTCGTGCGCCTTCAATGCCTCAGCGCATGGCAGTAAGGAACATGTGCAAGTCGAAGTACCCCCGGACGCTGATTGGGCGACTCGACACATGGCTGGTATGGGCTCCCTACTACCTTTGTGTGATGAAACACATAATCAGGATTATATCAACTAATAATACAATAGAGGAGCATCATATAGCCGGTTTCGACGCCGAATTCTTCTTCCGTCTGCACGACTATGACAACACTGGTGTCTGGGCAAGCCAGGACATTCGGCGTACCTACGGTCTTGAGGACCCGTCTAGCGCCTCAATATCTGACGCTAAAAAGCAATTGGTTGTTCAAACCATTCTCGATATGTTTGATATAAATAAAGACGGCGTAATTACTCTGGAAGAATTCGCCAAAAAGGACGCCGAAGGCACCAAGCTACCGGACTTTGGTCTAGGCCCAGGACACCACGGCGATGACGAATACGAATATGAAATCCACCACTGGGAGAAGTACCATAGCGGAGACGACGTCAAGGAGGAGGACCTGAATCACCCCGAGGACAT
The DNA here is from genome assembly GCF_000523435.1 of Bipolaris zeicola 26-R-13. Lineage (NCBI taxonomy): Eukaryota > Fungi > Ascomycota > Dothideomycetes > Pleosporales > Pleosporaceae > Bipolaris > Bipolaris zeicola. The sequence continues at coordinate 81,795 of NW_006912100.1, forward strand.
TGCGCACTTCAAGATGCACGAGGAGAAGGAGGCTAGACAAGAGGAGTGGGAGAGGCTGGAGCTTAGGGGTGTCGTGGAAAAGAACATTCCTGAAAAGTTCAGACGACATCGGTGATTTACAAAGCGCACATTGGGAGGATGTTTCACGTTGGTGGGCATTTGCAAATACCCAAAGCGTAACGAGATACTTTTGTGAAAGTGGTGATAAGCATCTGGCTATGCTTCTGCATGTGTGGACGATGTAAGAACATGAAGTGACTACGAGCCAAACTATGTAATGGATACTTAATATGGATTGTACCAAACTTGAAAATTTGCATCTGGGTCACCTCTGCAAATGACCTTCACAATAATGAGGTCCGACTTGATTCACTGACTTGGCCCTTTGGTCTTGGCTTATCCATACGATATCTTCAACTTGGTATTCCAAACATGCTCACATCATCCAGGTTCGTCTCTACACCAAAGAAACCAATGCTCTGTGCTGAAGAAGCAGCGTTGTCGTCTCATGGAAGCATCTTCGTACATTTCAAAATATTCAAGACAATAATTGGATTTTCTTATGCAGGTAAATAGGCCTGGTGAAATTGTTATTATAGAAGAGAGGGAAAACCCGCAAGTTTTTCGAAGTGGTCGCTATTAATGATACTAGTAACAGAAAAGAAGAACGAAGGTAGAAAGGGAGTTCTCCGTTAAGAGCACTTGAGTTTAAAGCGGTACAGCTATCTTGTAAGCGTATAGATATGTAAGCAAAATCTAGCGGGGATTGCTTAGAACTCGATGTATAGACTTCCAATTGGAGAATTGCTCTATGCGACACCCAAAACTTGGTGTAGTAATGTTGGAGATACCCTCAATTGTGAAGGGTGAAAGACTCCATTGTCGTTCGGTCAGACATGGGCGATCACATTTTCGCTCAAATAGTCTTATTAGTAGATATTACTCAATGATCAGCACATACGAAAGCACTACAAACAATATCGTGGGTGGAAGATGGTCTTGAAGGTGAACTTACAGTCCCAAAGCAGAATACGCTAGTGTCCAACATGACTAGCTCACTCGCTAGTGTACTTTGCTCTGTTCACCATCAGCCATTCAGATGTCCTCGTCATTCTGAACACCAATTGTCTATTCCACTTTTTAACGTCACGCCAATACACCATGGCTGATGAAGAAGATGTTGAGACCACCTTGATACCCAGTCTTTACAAACCACCTGCCCTGCTGCCAATTGCACAGCTTAGAGATCAGCTGCTCTATACTATAGAAACATATCCCGTGACTATCGTTGTGGGTGAAACAGGAAGCGGTAAGTTAGATCTAGAAGATTCCCAGATTTTATAATTGACAAATATCTAGGAAAAACAACACAAATACCAAAATTCTTGCTTGAGGCAGGTTGGTGCAGCAGCGGTCAGCAGATAGCCATCACACAGCCTCGGCGCATAGCATGTACCAGTGTCGCAGCAAGAGTGGCAGAAGAGTTGGGAACTCCACTTGGCCAGAAAGTCGGATATAGCATTCGGTTTGAAGATGTCACATCAGCAGCCACGCAAATCAAGTTCGTCACAGATGGTCTCCTGCTGCGCGAAATGCTCGTCGACCCTCTGCTTTCACGCTACTCTGTCATCATGGTAGACGAAGCACATGAACGTAGCTTGTCTTCGGATATTCTACTAAGTTTGTTGAAGAAAGTCCTGAGAAAAAGGGACGACTTACGAGTGGTTGTGAGTAGCGCAACATTGGAGGCTGAGCGGTTCCTTGACTTCTTCAGTCCGGATGAAGGGGAGAAAATTCATGGAAAGAGCAAGGAAGAATTTGGCTACATTGTTGGCATTGAGGGACGCACCTACCCGGTCGAAATTCAATATCTGCAAGAACCAACGAACAACTACGTTGAAGCAGCCGTGGACACGGTTGTAAAAATTCACAAACACGAGAATGAGGGCGACATTCTCGTTTTTCTCACCGGAAGAGAGGAAATAGATGATGCAATTGATAAGATTGGAGACCATATTGCCGAGATGTCCTCTTCTCAGCCAAAACTCATACCTCTTCCTCTCTACGCCGGTCTTCCTGCAGAAGACCAAAATCTCATCTTCACCAAGCCGCCGCCAGATACACGAAGAGTAATTTTCAGTACCAACATTGCGGAGGCCTCATTGACCATTGACGGCATTGTATTCGTGGTAGATACAGGCTATGTCAAACTCCGCGCATACAACGCGAACCTAGGAATTGAGAACCTCGCCGTCGTTCCCGTATCAAAGGCCAGCGCAACACAAAGGGCCGGACGTGCCGGACGAACTAGACCGGGCAAATGTTTTAGGTTGTATACAGAAGCCGTGTTTGAGGGATTGGAGGAGGCCACATTTCCTGAGCTCGCCCGTTCAAACCTCGCACCAGTTATTCTCCAACTTCTCAACCTTGGTATCACGAACGTGGTCCGTTTTGACTATCTCTCTCCACCACCATCAGCACTCATCACCCGTGCTCTGGACCTCCTCTATTCCCTCGGCGCCCTCGACACCCATGCCCGTCTGACAAAACCCCTCGGAACGCGGATGGCCGAGCTGCCCCTCGAGCCGATGCTTGCGCGCGCTGTTCTGAAAGCCGCAGAGCCGGAATTTGGATGCCTAAGCGAAATGCTCACAATAGCAGCTATGATGACACTCCAAGGAAACACGTTCGTATCGCATGATGGAGGCAAGAAACAGCTCGATGCAGCGAGACGACGCTTCGCAGTTGAGGAGGGTGACCATCTCACGCTATACAATGTGTATGAGGCTTTTGTGAAAGAAGGCATGGGTAATACGTCATGGTGTCATTCCAACAACCTGAACCACAAAGCACTTGTAAAGGCAGTCAGCGTACGCAAGCAACTGGCGGCTTATCTTGACCGTTTCGGAGTCAAGGAGAACGTGCTCTCATCGTCCGGCGTGCTAAGGGTAGGAGGAATACCAATGGCTGAGCGTGTGAGACGCTGTCTTACATCTGGCTTCTTCGCCCACGCAGCGAGAATGAAGGCAGATGGTAGTTTTACCACTATCGACGGCAAGACGACGCTCTGGGCGCACCCTTCGTCCGTATTCTTCACAAGAAAGGCGGATTGGGTCATCTACACTGAGATACAGTCTACGCGGGACAAGATTTACATCCGGGACCTGAGCAAGGTGAATATGGATTGGCTGACTGAATATGCGCCCGGGTATTACAAGGTCAAGAATGGAGGGAGATAATTATGTTAAACCAGTATATTTTGAAAGCAAAAAATCAAAGAAATAAATTGTAGGGGTATTATCAAAACCGAACCAAAAAGACCGACATGTAGTCCTACAAGTCTAAACGCCGCCGGTAACCCGATGTCATAACCTTCATGTTCCATAATGAAAGTAGCGCTCTATTTGCAAGCCTCTACAAACAATTCTCGCATTCCCTTTAGAAAACCCGCCAGGTCGCGAGTCTCGTTCAATCTCTCGACTACTCTTTCAGTCTCTTCACGCTCTACTTTAGGTCTGACTTCCAGCACCTTGTAGTCGCGCTCGCTAGTATCGAGTTCAAACCAGGCCTCGCGATCCCACTCTCTTTCATCCACATTGGTGTATACAAACTTGAGTCTGTCATCCTTGCCTAGCCCCTCAATCCTGAGCCCCAGATAACTCTCCCAGAAGTCCAGCTCCGGCTCGTTGTAGCGACTCTGGCCATCTAGGTATCGGCGGTGCTTAAGCTGAGCCTCGCGGCGGGCGGAAATGGTCTTTTGGAGTTCGGCGATTTGGGCGCGGAGATTGTCGCGGTGAGCGAGGCGCTCGTCGCGCTGCAGGGTGAGGGCGGAGATGGCTTCTTGCATCTCCGAGGTTTCCTGGGACTCCTTGGCAAGGGTTTGGCTGTGCTGAGCGGTTTTGAGTTCGAGGATTTCAATGTCGCGCTTCTTCATGCGTTGGTCCTCTGCGTAATTGTTAGCACTTGGGAATCGACTCAACACATTTGTTGTAGAAGTCGGGCATGCGCACCATGTAGTTCTGCCACGTTCATGCGGAACTGATTGCGCTCTTCCAGCACTCGCCGGCGGCCATTTTCGATAAATGCGTCAAATCGCGTTGTGAACTGGTTCATGCGACTGCGCAGATCGTCAAAGCCAAAGTTGATAGAGGGCAACTGGTCAGCCATGGACGGCGCATCGTGCGAGGGGGCACGCATGGTCGTGCTGAGAGAGGGCTCAAAAGTCGTCATGGTGGAAGTCGGTGTTACAGATTATTGCTGAATATCTCTTGAAGACTCTCGTCGTATGCCAGTGTATGACGTGGTGGGATAGGATGTAGGAGGATGAATGTGTTTTGGACGGTTGCCGGGTAAACAAGACATCCGCGCTAAAGCCAAGAAAACATCTGCGGGGCGCATGCACGTGCCGACGTGCTCGACGGCGCTAGTACAACTTTTTGACCCGCCGCGGTTTTCTTCTACTGTCGCGTTCACTGCTCATTGCGTCTGCTGGATATCCGACCCCAACTCCACCCTCCGTTCACCGTGTCCAAAGCATGATTCTATACTGCCGAGCCGCGACTGCACGACAACCTTTACAACGGCCAAATGGCTGACAAACCGTTCGAAGATTTGAATTACGGCTACCCTGGCACTGCTCGCTATGATCTAGAGAACAGCGAGTGGCTGTTTGAAAGACAGTATACAACCAAGAATTTCAGGCAAATTCGGACCTTAGAAGGCCTGCGACTTGCAGATACTCTTGCGACAACACCAGTTCAGCTTGTTCATCCTCAGACGTCTGCGAATAAGACAAGCACGCGGGAAGAAGTCAGAAACCTAGTACAGAACATACCCGAATTTGCGGCTGCAGCTGCGCTACTTCCTGACTTAGGTCTTGTCTCTGCCGCGATCTCAAAAACAACTTCCGTTTACGACCCTCTCGTTGGTAGTTTACTGTCCTTCGGTTCCATTACTCTCGGAGACAGATATGAAGGCCCACGCCAGGTCGCTGCGCTACCTGTGGGAGAAGCTGAGAATATACTGCAGTTGGTGGTGTTGAACAAAGAAAGGCTGGGATGGGGTATGATCAGAAAAACATGGATAGATGGGTCAACTCTGAAGGAGGCTGAGAGAGGACACTGGAACGAGGACGCTGCACCTATACAGCAGATCTGCTTCTCTCAATCCGAGGACCGGAGCTCTCTGCTTGCCGTGCGACTTCCCGCACGCACAGTTTTCTTCCACCCCATCTGCTTCCGCCAAGCTCGCGCAAATAAATCTTCGCCTTTCTACGATCTCCCCGCATCGACGATCGATCCGCACCCTATCTTCAGCATAGACAAGGAAATCACTGGCGGATTTACCCATTGTCATGTAGCGTTCAATCCGAGCTTCCAGTCACAATTCGCTATTGTTGATCAGAGCCCAATGTGGAGCGTGTGGGAGATTGATCGTTCGCGCAAGAGTGAAGAATACACCCCTTCATGTCTTGTTCGCGGGTGGATCACCAGTTCGGAAACTGAGGATGTGCGTGGCGAAGATGGATGGGCGAGAGTGCTCTGGGTGGCCGACGTTAATACTTTGCTGGTCTGCAACAGACGCCATTTGAGCATTGTCAGTATTAAGGGAGGGGAACTGAAGTACCTAGCCTGCCCGACATTCCTCAATCAGCGATCCGCAGAGTGGTTCTTGGACGTCAAGCTTCATCCAAAACATGCGAACCAAGCCTTCATTTTGACCTCTACCCACCTCATTCTGGTGCTAGTCAACAGTTCTGCTGAAGGAAATGCTTCGGCCGAAGATTCAGTGACGACAGTACTGGCATCATGGGCACACTTTCGGGATGCAGAAGATTTTACTCTTCAGATGACTGTACAAATGGCGTCAGAAGATGGTAAGTTATAAACTGATCAGTTCATGACAAGGCTTGCTAACATGAAAAGAATCGTGCCTCGTGCTTTATTCGCAACTGAACAATCTCATTCAGGTGTACACCTTTGCGGAGCACCCTGCAGGCGGTTCCTCTATAGTGGCGTGTTCTGATCCTGGTATACTGGATTTGGCCATCGACGGGTCAGGCCGGATTGCCAATTTATACATGGAGCCTATGCAACAGGGGGGCATCAGAATGGACACAGATTTCTTTCGGTTGTTTGTGGTACTGTCTACCTCCAGTATCCATGAGCTCGTCATTTATACTGCGAAGTCGTCGACTCAAGAATCGTTCACTACCAATGAGGTCGTCGAAGACTTCACACGCAGTATGATAAGACGCCCTCGAGTCGGCATTTCCAAGACGGAAGTGGTGAATAAGGAGGACGAGATAATAGTTACAGATGGTCTAGATGTTCTAGACTCACCCAGCTCCAAGACTACATCAAGGATTTTGAAACCAGAGCAGGTTTTGGAGGACGCTCCCGTGCAGACCACACGTAACAACGAACTCCTATACGAAGCCCTTCAGTACGCAGAAATTCCTGGAAGCAACGTACAAGGTTCTTTGGATATCACAGCGGTTCTGGGCGAGGTGAAGCAAATGCTCGCCGACGATCCTGACTCTGTGCCGTTGCCAATCGGTACGTTGATGGAGTACGCCAATACAAAGCTCCAAATTCCGGATGTGGACGATGCATCGTCGAATCTCCAAGATTTATTAGCCGAAAACGAAGAAAACGCCCTATTTCTTGAACGAATCGCGTCGGCGCAGACACTTGGCTTGGCTGAGGAGGACAACAATCCTACCATCTCAGATATTTATGATACCCTGTTGGAAACTTGGGTCGCACCTCTGCCACCTACGGTACCCAGCCGTGTCCGACAATCCAAAGAGCAGCTTGCCCGGGGTATCGCCGCTCAAGTCATGTTCTCCAGCCTGCGTGTACGAGAGCATGAGCTAGATGCTGCGACCACTGGCTCACATCTGGGCCCAAGCCAGGATCGGGGTATTGCATTACCCATTTTGCCTTCGCGACCGAGGAACGGCGATTTCCATTTTCCATCGCAATTCTCCATCTCTCAACAACTTCCAACACCTCCACAGTCTTCTGTGCCTACATCGTCTTTGCCAGGCTCATCACCGCCTGTCTTGCCTTTCACGCAGAGTGTTCCACAAGATCCTTTGGCGCGACTAAGCAAGCATCTGCGCAACAGAAACCCTTCCAAGGAGCCAGTGGGTATTGGTGCAAATGCATCTCGGATTCTCAGACAATGGCAAGTTGGAGATGATCCAAACAGTTACGATTGGACTGCCATCGAGCGAGACCTTCAGCCCGAGGACATGGATGAGGAAAGCCAAAGGCAACGCGAGAAAGAGCGTAAAGCCAAGGAGCGCAGGGAAAGACGTCAGCAACGCGAAGATGAGTTGGCAAGAGTGAAGGCTACAAGCCAGCCTCTAATGTTTCCAAGAAGCTCTCCCGGGCCCATGTTGAGTGGCATGGTCAACAGCAGTCAAATACCGATACAGAGTCAGATACTAAGTCAAGAGCCAATCTCCAGCTCAGCATTCATAGCACCGCAGAGTCAAGTTGAGCCAGGCAAGTTTGGAGGAAGGTTGGATAAGAACAAAAAGAAGAAGAAGAAGAGACTGGGTGGCTTTTGAGTTGGATTTGCGCCGAGCATCTTTTGTATTCTGGTGCCGTAGCACGTAACTAGACTATCAGACCAAAATCACTAGCAATGTGTTACCTATACCACTGATCTATTCCAAGAATCTATTCATTTAGTACTACACTCTTCCTAAACTAGCTGTTGTATAACCCTAGGATGTAGTTGGTATACATATATCAGTAGCAAGGTAGGCATACTACTGTCGTTTTGTGATTACTCACTGTCACGATTTAAGCAACCCTGAATGACTTGCTCAATAATCTAAAGAATGCTTAACCGGATACCTATCAGCTGGGATGCAACTGGTTGGTAGTGTTTTTGCGGTATAGTAATCTCTTGAAACTGCATAAAACAGGGTTGCTGTATGAAGAGGGAGGCGAAAGGGTGGTAGGAAGTTAACTCGGATTATGAGAACGAGTCAAGCAACGGCCTATAGGAATAGAAGGCACGGCATGTTAATACTAGTCATACGCTTTAAGGCTTCTACATGTGTAGTATCACGGCAAAAGGAGCTGTTTGATACAAATGTTCAACGATTCTAAGTCATCGATCTATTGCAGCTTAGCTGGTTGAGGTTGTAAGCCCTAGAGCAACATACCATGGTCATATCCGATAGTATCCGATGTTCCGCTAGCCTACAAGAAGATGATGTGTGAATTTGATGATGTCATTGGATGCGGAAGGAAGGAAAGATGCTCCTCCTTTTCGTTCGACCGAGAAAGTGGGGTTGGAGGGGTAGCTTCCGCATCCATGCATTCAAGCTTATGCTCCGGCTACACTAATAAGTCCTTCTTCCACTTCTTCGATACTTCGCTACAATCTTGATCCAATCTAATACACCATTGTTGCATCTTAGCCGTTTTCAGAGCCAAAATATCGTTATCCAATTTCTACTCATTCCAAGATGTCAGGCTTTCCATCTCTCCAACCAGCCTTTACGGTCCGCGTCGAAATCGACGCGCCGATGCAGGTCGGTGGCCAGTCAGGGCCTCAATTGGCCATTGTTCCCATGACAAGTGGCACCGTGAAGAGTGAAGAGGGTTTCGAGCCTAAACTCGACGGAGTGCTACATGGCGTGGGATACGACTACATTCACAACGATGCCGATGGTGCAAACATGAGACTGGATGTGAGGAGTCAGGTCAAGTGCGTCTTGTAATATCACTTCTCAAAAAGAGGCAGTAGTTAACAAATCATGCGCAGGAATCATGATGGCACCGTTCTTGCAATGTACTACAAGGGAACCGTCAAGCTTACTCCAGGCGTTGGTGCTGTCTTGACTGGCGCTCCAGATGCAAAGACCACAGAGTATGGCGATTCATTTGTCAATTTTTCATTCGAGACCGGCAACCCCAAATATGCTGAGCTGCAAAACGGAACATATGTTGCTGCTGGCCATTTTGTCAAAGAGGCAGGGAACCCCGGAACTATCGTAGAGTACAAGGTTAGCAAGGTTGTGTATAAGGCGTGAAGCATCAAGCGCTGCTAAAGGACTTTAACTCTGCTCCTCAGAATAACGAATAGAAAACTACAGAAGTGCTATATCATTGCTTACGCCAAATTATATCTAGTGTAGTATACGTCAGTTACCGTATCCACCTTGGCACTGTTTTCAGTGTTGTCACTGCCGCTTTGTTGTTTCCTCGCTCCTTCCCCACTTTGGACTGGCACGCAAACACTCTTCACCTTCAGCTCAAACTGATATAATTTGACTTGATTCCGGAACTTGCTCGGAAGCATCTGACTTGAGCCTCTACACAAAAGCCTTTTGCAGCTGTTTTGAACTACCAAAATCGAGACCTGCCACTTACAGTACAGGTGAGTATACATGCATCGTCAGCCGCAGCTTGCTTGGATTAGTAGATGCTAACAAAAAGACCCACCAAGGATCTAGAATTCATATCCAATGAGTTCAGCTTTACCGCACAACAAGAAGCCTCGCAAGCAGTATGTCTTGGGTGACTTTGTCAAATATGCCACTGGCATATTTGCGGCTCACTTCGTCGCCATCTCCGACATGGGTATCTACGAGTTCGCAGAGAAGCAATACACGGACGAAAAGCAACAATTACAAACTTGTCATATGGTCCTTGTGGGACACTATGCTCGCAAGAGTGGTGGTCCTCCAGTCTGGGCACAAGCGACAGGTGACGGTATACGGTATCATAAAGGTACCGGCTTTTTAGTGGAGCCGCTCATTTTGGACATTCATTGCGGAAAAGTCTACTACGACCCTCCATTCAGCTACATTGGCGGTACGATCAAGAATAGTGATACTCCACGCGGTATGACGCAGGAACGAAAATTTCAGCGAGCAGTGGTTGAATCTGCCATTCACTTCGTCTTCCTCTTGAGCGGGAGATTGAACCAAACCTTAGATATCACAAACCTGGATTTGCTTGGTCATTTCAAGATTGCTCTCGTAAATCTTTTACAGAATCGGAAGGCTCACGAAGCGGCTGACCGTACTCCAACCAAAAGATCCCCAACACGCGTTGAAGAGACAGCCATCACTAAGAACGAAGCGCGTCCTTTCAAAGTTAGTGAGACGAATTATAGGAATCTTACATTTCAAATCATACGAAGGCCTCTGCCACCTATTATTGAGGCTTCACTAAACCGTAGAGTTATCGATTTAACGCGCGATGTTCCCGGATCTTCGCCTCAAGGTAGGCGAATTGAAGCGTGCTTCTGATTGACTAGTAGCTGACATTATGATGTAGCATTCAATGAGCGTGTACTTCTCGAGCAACAAGTGCGAGATCTCAAAGCGAAACTCGAAGAAGAAAAGACGAAGACAAATGCACTTGAAGCGAGGCTAGTTCGAGAGAAAGCCAGACGGCAGAGATTACGAGATCAGCGCGGAAGATGGACTATACAGAGACAAGCCTTGAAGGCGAAGGTTTCTGCAAAAAGACAGCGATTAGCACAGTACGAAGCGACCGCACTGGAGCATCGGCTTCAAATTGCAGCGATGAAGGAAGAGCTTGCGCGTGAGAAGGAAGAGCTTGGGTGTGAGAAGAAAGCGAGGATGTTCTGGGAGCACAAGCACAACAGCTTGCCAAGAATGCTGCTTGACCGTAGCCGACTTTCGATTGCTTCAGGGTCTCCAAATGATCAGGAGTCAAGTGTGGCGTTGGTCAGAACATCAGATGCAGGAGTACGCAGTGGCCCATTCGGTTCCGGCCGTTCTCGACCGTTGTGAATACAACTTCTCAGGCTCCGAGGAACTGACAGCTATGTAATTACGTTGTACATGTGTACAGTAGCATTGTATGTTCAAGCTAGGAGTTTGCATATACACAGATGGGTAGTGATGTACTAGCAGGATGCCTTGTCTAAACAGTAGTATAACATCACATGGGCATGAATCTCTCCCAGATTGAAATGCACATAGGCAACCGAACCGCCTCTTATATCAGAAATGATACGTCAAAAGAGTCCAAGCTACACATGCACACGTTCTCCTACTAAACTAACGGCTACCGAACCCGAGCCACACACACACACACACTCACCCTCCCCCTCTCTCTCTTACAACCCATCTCCTCGGCCTCTCTAGTCTCTCTTTTCTTTTTTCCGCCCAAGTCCCTAACATTCTCTTTTCGAAAAGATCCGCGCTGAACCCAAACACACGTCACTTTTTCCGAGATTTCCAAGTTTAGTCGCAAATGTGGCTTTCCCACATCCACTCACACACACACATACCCACACACCGTTCGGCCAAGTTCGCGCTTCTTCTTTCTTTTTTTGCTTTTTTTCTATGCTTAGGCTACAACAAGCCCCGAACTATACGCAGGTGTGATAGATCGTCGCTTACGGCGTGTATCCGTACAACTTATGCAGGTGTGTTCCAAAACGTCAGCCACCATCGAGAGAGAGAGAGGAGCCAGATGCGAGATGGAGTGGCGGGAACGCCGCCCATCTTGCCGCATTGCGATGCTGATTGGGGAAGCTATGGTTGGAATGACGCATAAAATGTGAGCTAGTATTGTGGAAGTGGGTGGGTGAGAAAGCAGCGAACGCCATGGTGCCTGTACTTATGCTTAGGTTGTACTACTTTTACATGGAAACGTTTGCTTTTCAGGTACCCACGCATGCGAGAAAAAAAAAAGGAAAGGCACTTAGTCAGGACATCGGTGCCCTTCCCCGACGCTTTGAGAATCTCCCCAATCGTCGTCTATCAGCAAAACATCCCGAGTTTAACATATCTGTTTGCTCATTTTTTGCAAATCATACGAGATGGGGGGGATGTCATTATCGAGATTGAGAATACATCAGTCAGTCAATCAATCCCGCGCGCACCAACCAACCCCCACACCCCCTGAACCGGTGGCTTCCGACATCGTGAGTACCTCAACGTTTTCTGGTACCCCTTACCCGCCTGCCAGGCGGCCGACCCCTCCCGCTCCCATTCGTGTCCGTGAGGAGAGGTTTTAGCAGCGGCCGTTAGTCGGGCGGCGGCTCTCTGCTAGCTACTATTTTAGTGTGGGAGGAAATGGTCTCATAAACTTTGTTTTTTCTTGGGGACCGCAGCGCTACTAGTCGCGGACACAAGCGGGGGGTGAGCAAAAGCAAATCAGGGCTGCACAAGGGGGCTTATTAACCAAACTTGGTAGCGATTGCAGTAGTCGTGGGCCTGATGATCTCTAAGCCTTTGAGTTGCGTATGCATTATCGATGCATTGGTGAGACCGTGTTGGAGAAGGCGATGAGTATGGAGGGCTGATTGGTAGATTGGGACTATCGTGCTTGACGCGTGGGTAACCAATTAGATTGCTTGCGTCCATCTCCGTGGAGAACGGGAGAAACAGCACAGGTGTGACTAGATACGATTGCAGCAAATCGAGGATCGTATACACGCTGTACAACGTAATGCCGATACATCAGTGTGCATCAATGCCAAGTGGAATGGTTGAGGCCGGGGTATTCTTAGTCGTATTATACATTGTTGCAGCCAGGGGCTGATGGGCGAATTAAGACTCAAACCCGAAAACTTTATAATTATAAGCGCGATGAAAGTAGTATAAGTCGTACAGATGGTGAGACAGCCTCGTCGTCATTCAAGGTCGTAATGCGCACTATGCGAGTGTAGATATGCACAAGCAACAAAAGAAAAAGGGTCGCTAAATCGAATCGTGCGGGAGAAGAATGCTAATGACGCCAGTGGGCGTAAAGTGGATGTAGTATTGATGGTCGCAATCCAGAGTATGTGTTGTCGAGTATGTCGGGGGCGCAGTGACTTGTTGCGAGCGATCGTCGAAAAAGATAAACGCAACTTCCACATGTCTGATCGAACGATGCTGAACAAGCATAGGGACCAATAGGATCACATGATACCCCTCAATCCGCGAAAGCCTCCAGTTTTGGCAGAAGAAGAAGAAGGCTTTCTCTGATCCTTGTCTTTGACCTTCTTCCCAATGTTCTGGGCGCCTCCTGCTTCTGAATCAGCTTGCTGTAGTGTTAAAAGAGGGTACAAATGACTAACCTCGACCATATACCCGAACCTCCGATTTGGCTTCGACCTTGTCTTTCTTATCCCTGCCTGAACTACCGTCTGTGTCGACAGAGAAGCTACTCTTCCCGCTCGAATGAGGCTGTTGAGATTGCAACTGACCACCGGGAGATGCATCTTGATTGCCAGCATAGTCCGGCCCATAGCCACCGCCGAAGCCGGGATAGGGCGATGGGGCTGTTTGGGAGGGCTGCGTCGTCCCAAAATTCGTAGATCCAAACCTAGCAGAATAATCAGGCATGGTGCCTGACACGGGACTTTGTGCCGACTCTGGAGAGAGATATTGAGGATAGTGTTCCTGTTCTTCGCTAGGCGCTCGGTCTGTTGAAAGAGGAGGCAAGTACCTTGAGTTGTAACTGTTTGCGTGTCGTACACTTGAATTTCGACTCATCTGTGATACCCCAAAGTCAATTTGACCAGATTTGTCTCGAGGGTACAGCTGTCCAATTGCAGCTTGCTGCTCGCCCTCGAGTTCGTGATATTTCATCTGCAACTCTGTGTATTGCTCCAGGAGGCGGTAGTGGGTCTTTTTCAATTGCCGGAGCTTGGCATCGCTCGCCGCCAGCGCCGAGTCGAGCATTTGTTGGACAGACGGGGGAAGCTGTCCTGGCTTTCCGGCGCTCTTGCCGGTCGTCTGTAGCCGTGCCTCCAAATCCATAATGCGGCGTTCGTAGGCCTTTATGGAGCGTTCGTGCTCTTGCTCGCGGCTATTCAGCCGCATGTTTGCGATTTCCAGGTCATTTCGCAAGTCGTTCCGCTCTTGCATGAAGATATGCAGCTCTTTCCTCTGGTCTTCAAAGGCAGCAATCTTCTCTTCTGCCATTTCCAATTCACGTCGAATATCGCTGTAGTCTTCAAGCTCGTATTCCAGCGCCTTTGTTCGTTGCTGGGCTTTGAGCTGCTCTGCCTCGGCTCTCTCCACGATCTTCTTCAGCTGCTCACAATCTGATTGCGTCTTTTGTAGCTCGTGCCGCAGACCACCCTCGTCATTGTGCCAGTTCTTTTCAATTTCCTTGTATGATCGCACCTTTGCATTGAGCTCGCCTTCCCATTTCTTTGACTGGCTTCTGCTCGTCAGTGTCTCTTTCTTCAGCTGAGCATATAACTCATTTGCCTTGGCAAGCCGGGCCTTCAAAGTTTTGTTAGTGTTGATCAGATTTTGAGTCTCAGCCTCTGCAGTGGCTTCTTTGATGTGCTTGCGTTGGAGCTGACCAATATGCACAAGATGTTGCAACTTGAGATAGCGCTCAAAGTTGAGGTCATTGCGAAGCAGCATGATCTCTCTTTGCAGAGAGGCCATGGTGTGATTCTGAAACTCGTTCTGACTGAGGTTGTTTTGCCCGGATACTGACTGTATGAAACTATCCAGGTTGGACTGTTCAGCTACCAAGCGATGAGCGGCAGCTGTAGACAGGCTGTGCAAGTCGGTTTTAGGGGCTTCTCTCGCAGGTGGCAGCGTGGGGGAATCCGTCATGTCGCGGCCTTTTAGCAGGGGAGATGCCATGGATTTGATAGATACTGCTGACTTGACTGACTTGCACCGTGGTGGAATTTCAAAGTTATCAGGGATGTCTGGAATGTCGCCCGGAGGGATGTTCATTGTCGACTGTGTGTTGCGTCTGCTCTCGTCTGAGCCGTGAACTGTTGCTCCGTCTTGATCATCTAGAGTGAAGTGTGAAGGGATATCTGGCACGGGTGGTAATGCTGCGCTGGGTGGCGGACCAGGGTCTTTCAACGTTGACGATACGGCCACACACAAACCCATGCACTCGATAACAACATCTGCAGGATCGCTCTTCAACCATTTGTTTTCGCTAAGCTCATCTTCGGCCGTCGTGGTGAACATGTTGGGGTGCAACAAATGGACTTGGCGATAGGGTTCGGTGCGGGTGTGAATGAGATCTTGGTCCAAGTCGAAGTCGTGCGCGCCGGGGAAGTTGAGCGACTTGAGGTACTTCCTGGGCTTTCGAATAAAGCTCATGAAGTTGAGTGGGAATAAACCATAGAGGAATGTGAAGTAATGCATAAGCGTGGGCGGCGGCGATTCCGGATAATCGACGGATGGCTGCAGTTGCTCCCAAACTTGCTCCGAATCGTCGTGCTCCTCCTCCTCGTCGTCTTCGCTGTCGTCATAGTAAGCATCCAAGTCAGCTGCCTTGTCATTTTCGCTACTCCCTAGCTTGTCCCAACACAATATCCTACAGTAAACAAGGAACAGCTTGACTAGGTGGTGATCCGAAGTCAAGGCTCCGCAGATATGGGGCAAGAACATGATGAGAACGACAAGGGCAAGCTCTACGACAGTGGATGAGTTGTCGGCAAGCAGGCATTTTTCCAGGTGCTGGATGAGCGGAGTTTCGAGAACCAGATGTAGGTGGGGTGGTTGAAGGCGGACGAAGGCGCTGAGGAGATTGAGAGCCTGGACACGGTGTTGCTTGTGCACAAAGAGTTCGTCAAGTCTGAGGAGAAAGATCTACACAAGTCAGCGTGAATTGTGCCTCCAGGCGTATTATGCCTACCTTTGGCATCTTGCGCCCAAAAGCCACTAGTATATTTTCCAACTCATGCGCGACGAAGCCGTTTTCCGGCGAGACAGGCTCGTCGGGCGAAGAGGGAACCGCGGACCTCGCTAGGTAAATGTTGAGTATTCTGGTGATAAAGAGATCAGACAGGCGCGCCTGCTCTCCGTCCTTGTCCGCTTCAGGATCGTACACCAATATGCTCTGAATAAAGGCTTTTGCATCTTCCATCTCAGTCTTCTTGTAGCCCACACCGTCGATGATGGGCTTGAAAACTGAATTCCACCAGGCGGTCAAGCGCGCCTCTCCGGTGATTGCAGGCCGCAAGATTCGCAAAGCGGAGAGGAAGGCGCCGCGCTTGTCAGGATTGTTTGCGACATGGCGGGTGTAGAGGGCATGGAGGTCTTCATGAAAGCGGTGGGAGTCATGGTCATCGATGTCATGGTAGCGCTCGAGGAAGGCGTCGATGGTTGCGCAAAGCTCGTCGGGCAGCGGATAGGGAACGACATCGGCAGAAAAAGTAGTATTGAGAGCCTTGAGGCCCTCGCGCATGGATCTTCAAGAACAGGTTAGCACTGACATGGCCAAGAGCGTATGGCTTTTGGGAATTTTTTAACGCTTACCCGGACATGCTGAATTGTATGCCCGCCTATTGATGCTACTGAGGCGCTGTGGCCGGCATCAGAGGGCGACGGGCGGGTCTATGAGTGTTTGACGACGGGATCCAAGGTTTAGGCGACAGGGAGACGTCACGGGCATATCACTGCTTATGTAGGTCGAGTCCGAGGAGGCTAGGTGGATGTTTCGAAGGCGAGCATGCGTGGGGTGTAAGTGGTGGAGGATAGTGAGGAACGGGCGCACGACACAGAACAAAGTTCGAGGATGTAAGTACATGAATAGTAGGCGGGCAGAGACATGACATGGCCCGCTTTCCAGAAGTCTGGGGGTGCTTTTGGGGGCGTGCATGGGCTCGCTGATGTGCAGACGGCATTAGTGGAGGTGGCAGCATGCATGCCAAAAGCAACTCCAGCGTTCAATGCCGGCCCGCAAGCGTGTTGGTGCTGGTACTTACTGGTGGCCATGGCCCCGTTCGGTCAAGGATGCGGCGATGCTCTGGTCCCCCTCCCTCCGCCCGAGGCACCGTAACCGCCTAGCTGCGGCAGAAGCAACTTTCCTGTGCACGTGCATAACCACCCCAACTGCGTCACGGCACGTGACCAGCCGTTGCAGCGTCGCTTCCTGCCTTGCCCTCACGCCACCCGTCTGCCATCTGCCGGCCAGGCCTCCCAAATTTCTCTTCATCCCTCTCCTATTCACCTGCCCAGACTTGTCCTCCCCACCAGCCATGTCGCTATCTCTGGGCCGGTGTCTTGGTGTCTCGCCCACCTGCTCCAGTCGAGTATAGCACCGCTGGGCTATTACCACCCTACTACCCTTGCCTCCATTACTTACCTTCGATCATGACCAGGGTCCCTTCCGTCCCACATTTGATAAGCATTGTGTGGGATTCCCATCAGCAGAGCAAACGGGTGCATTCTCCGGCATGCCGTGAATGCTTCGTCTAATACGCCGCCATGCCTCCCACACTATCCCCAATTACCGATACCGACAGAACGGTAACCTTTGGCCCCGGTCGCGTGCCTGCATTCTGCATCTTAGTCCGCTGCTTAACGTCAAGCTCTTATCACGCCCTGTATACAGCTACTGCCCTCAATCGCCGCTCTGCTGCCAGAAGCATAACCCCACCAAGGAATGACATCCCCAACGAATGTAGCTTCGAAGGAAGCTTCCTGGAAGCCAATACAATATGCAATCACGTATGCTGAGCGGGAAAACGCCAAAATAGGCTTCTCGTTAATACATGTGCAATCTAAAATATACCCTGGCCCGTTTCATTTCTTGGGTTTCTCCATCTTTCAAATCTCAACAAAGTGGATACCTGCTCACGTCAACATCCCTACGTGTAGCGACGTTCGGACAGGCCCGTACCTACAAGCACACAGCGCTTACTCGATCCACGTGTTTCGGTCAAGAGTGAAAAACTCCATGCAAATACAGCTAGAGTCAATCGGGTTCACTGCGTCCAATCGTCTATTGGTGTGGCCGTCTATTGTGCCTTGGTAGAATTCTCGGAATTGAATGGCGCCTGTGCTCTTTCGCAATAGGCTGACGCACAAAAAGGCAACTCTACCCATAAGCCAATAGGCAAGCACTGCAACCAAACCTCCTTTCTGGATACCATTAGTACCTCTTGGGGACCGAAATAGATGGACAAAGACCTAATTATGTCCAACATTCGGTCCAAATTACAGCTTGGATTACTACAAAGGGCATTGTAGCCTTGATAAACCATCTAGAACTCCGCCGAAGTGGGGAATCTTTTGATTAGGTACTTGTAGTATCTAGGTAGTGCGTGGTGTTAGCTTAATTGCGCAATTGCAGTGTTGTGGAAGGGGCAGTTTTGATTCAGCTATTTCAGTCCCCCGAGAGGTACACCTGCTATGACAAAAAGTCTCTAAAGGCCTTCACAATTGTCTTTTCTCGGGTGCTCCGGATGTCGCTGCAAGATATTTGTGGACCAAATCGTCATATATGGGGTTGGCACGACCTTAACACGAGGAACATGGCTTCTGCGGTGGTCGCCTCAAATAAGTCGTATCTTGGTCGCCGACCTCGTATGATGCTCCACTGAATTTCACTACACTCGTCCAGTTCCACTTGTACGTGCTCATCTTGAGATCTGGGCTGGCTTTCTTGTGAAAAACTTGAGTCGATGGCTCCAGATATCACATGCTCAGGTTTCGGACTGTTATCAAGGTGGTGCTCAGGCAAGGAAATGACGAAGACCATGGATAAAGACCACAGTTGACATGGCGCTTGCTAGGCGCTAGGTATATCACGGCTGGTGGAAAACTTTTTCTATGAACTTCACGGCCCGTCGCGCACTACGCCACACAGCTTTAATTCTTAGAGCAATGCTTAGCGGAATCTTCAACGACAATCATACCCACATAGCAGCGCTAACACGACTTGTACACCACAAAAATGTATTTTACCGCGGCGTTGCCGCTTGATTGCGCGCCTGAGGTCATCATAAAGATGGACCTACTTATCGAGCATCGAAATATACGGGGCAAAGAGTCAAATGTACCAATCATGATGTGGAACAAGAAAGACTATAACCCAACAGTGTCCCTCTTCGTGCACACATATGCACCTGAGAGTATTGATTGTTCTTAGGCCGTCATTGAAGGGCCAGTCAGAAGATGTCGACTTGTATAGCTGGCTGCCTAAGGCAGACCAGTGTTTGACGCCTGCAAGGATGGTACAAGGAGAGCATATATAAGAGATTGGAAACGCACTCGGGATAACCATAAATTCACCGCTCTAGCATTTGCAACACCCAAGTGCTACCAAGATGCGCTTTATTTTTACCATGTCCGTTGGCCTTTTAGCTAGCGTTGGACTGTGCAGAGTGGCGCTACGCAAATCTGTTGAAAGGCCCATGTGAGTATTTTCCAAGTCTCGTCAGTAGTGTTGACTGATCTTATATCAACAGTGTCGCACACTACATGGTCGGCGGTGTTCAAGAGAAAGATGTTATCCAGGATATCAAGGATGCGAAAAGCATTGGTCTTGACGGCTTCGCGCTGAACTATGGTATGAATTGTTGGCATCATTCTTCTCGTTGGCATCTCTAACTGAATCAAGACCAGTTTGAATGGTGGTCTAATGACACTATCAACTTCATGTTCAACCATGCAGACGAATTGGGCGACTTCAGTCTCTTCTTTTCATTTGATCACGGCAAAGGAATCTTGAAAGACCCTCTTGAATACGCTACCTATTTCACCACATACAGCGGCCGTCCCTCGTACCTCAAGATGAAGGATCGAAACGGCGATGCTCGGAAGCCTGTCCTGTCCACTTTCGGTGGCGAGAATATCAGCAACGACAGATGGAACCAGTTCAAAAGGACAGTAGGCGATGTGCTGATCATACCCGGCTTCTCTGAGGTCTACAACCCTACTACCAACTTCTTCCAGAGTCGCAGTGCTCTCGACGGTGTGTTCAACTGGAACTCCTGGCCCACCGTTCAAGAGGGCAGGGTTGCCGTATCAGCAGCAGTAGACCGTACCTTCCAGACCGCCGCAAAGAACGCGAACAAGTACTTCATGATGGGCATTTCTCCTCTCCAATTCAAACACGCCAGCTACGGTAACTGGTACCGCCGCGGCGAAGACAACCTCGAGAACCGCATCGGCCAGATTCTAGACGTCCAGCCCGACATGGTGCAGCTGCAGACGTGGAACGATGGCGGAGAAAGTCACTACATGGGCCACCTCCACCCAGAACCGCTGGACAACCGAACAAAAGCTCTGACTGACGGCTATGACCACACTGGCTACTGGCAGATTCTTCCCTCCTTCATCAACGCGTGGAGGAGGGGCGACACGTCGACTGCCAACATGTACCCTACCAATGGCAAACCCGTCCAAGGCACGTTCTGGCACCACACCCTGACCATTGGCGGTTCGTGCTACGCCGACGACACCGCCAAGCCAGACAGCATCGTAACTGGCGGTGAGGACGCGGTATCCGGTGTTCTCCTCGTAGCACAAAACAAGCAGGGTCTCAAAGCTGAGGTTAAAGTCGGCAATGTTCGATTGGGCAACGTCGTTTCCCTCTCGCCGGGATTCAACAAGTTTAAGATTACTGGACTGGAGAAGCTGGTTCCTGGGAAGGTGCAGGTTGAGGTGTGGGATGGAAGTATGATGGTTGGGGGCGGGTATGGTAGTATTGAAGTTACAGAGGACAAGCCGCTTTGTAACTACAACTTTGAAGTTGTTGGTCTGCCTTCTTAAATCGTTAGAAGATTAGTATCAGCACAGGATTTGGGAAAAGCTCGGCACTCGATCAATAGTAATGGTACGATGAATACACTTGAATCTTTTGTCGTTCTTTTTGTGCCTATCAACTTGATGATTTCCTCTTCCCCTACACAGATACTTTTACATTTCTTTCATTCCCCCCCCCTTCTTCACCCATCACACTACGTCCTCTCACCCAACCCCTCCTTTCCCCCCTTCACCTGCTCCCCACCCCCAATCCCCGTCGTCCTCTCCGGCTGCGCCTGAAAGTCGGGCTGTTTCGCCGGATGCTCATCCCCTTGCTTGCCCTCATCGCGCGAAGCACTCGACTGCTGATCTGTATGCTGACTATCCGACCGCACTTTGGCATTTGGAGCTGCACTCGAGTTGGGATGCGGGTCCGGGATGTTGGAGGCGGGGTTGGAAGTGTCCATTAGTTTTTTGTTGGGACAAGACGTGGAGAAGGCTTTTGCAAGAGGGAAGGTAGCACGTGAGGTCTGGAAGAGCCTGTGTTGGAGGCGCGTGGATTGGCGTAGTGTGCGGAGCGTGGTTTGCAGGGACATGGCTGGTAGTGATGTTGGGTCGTTTTCCAAAGTCGAATGCGGTGTGGGTTATTGGGTAGATGCTTGTTGAGAGATGAGGATGTTCGTTGTTTTGTAGCAAGGAAAACTCTCTTCAAGTATTGATAGGCTATGGATTTGCATGAGCGAGTAGTTACGTTTGTGTAGCTCTTCTTGACAATGTCTCTCTGACATCATTCTGACCGCGTCAATTCACTGCCGAGGCGTTTTTCTCTAGAATCTCCCGACATAGGCCGTCGATCACTCTGAGCATTTGGTGTTCTGGATTTACAGCCCTGCGAACCACACACATAGTCTACAAGACCAGCTGGTGTGATGTGTGTGTATGCGAGCGAGTGTGGCTGCTGTAAGCATAAGCTTTAGGCGGTCGTAGCTGCAGCAAACAGCAACATGCATTAGCGGCCTGGTTTCCATACCGAGTCTATCCCCCATGCGGTTACCGTGCGCCTATCCTGCCCGTATTCTCTGCTCTTGCGTCTTTTCGCGCAGGCCATGTCAGCCCAAGCCAGCACAAAGCCCGAAAGGGCATCTCGAGCAGTCACAGAATACAGCCAAGTCACTCTCATTTGCACACACAACCTTGCTCCATTTTTTTCCCTTTTCTTCTTTCTCCTCTTCTTGATTCCTCAAATTGCCTGATCCGTTTTTTTCGTTAGCGGGCCCTCCACCAAAATCAATCATGCCCGAGTTTGTGCTCTTTGGTGATTCGCTCACTGAGTGGGGCTTTAGCGAGACTACTCAGGGCTTCGGCCGTTTTCTTCAGCAAAAGTACCAGTACAAGGTGGGGATCGTGAATGAAGGTAGGCTCAGGTGCGAATTCTAGCAACCATCGTCGATCAAGGTATTGCGCCATGGGGTTTGTTGGCGTATACCTGACGTCCAGCCCGCATCAAGAGTCTTGTATCCTCTCCTAATCATATTATATACTGACCATGTCGCAACAGGTAGAGCAGGGTATGCCCATCCACAACATGCCAGGAATTTCTTCACAGTACTCCGAGCATTAATCCATCACACAGCTACACAAGCTCCGACCTGCAAGATGACTTTGCCCGCATAATACGCAGCACAACAGCTTCAGGCGCAACGCAGACTCTCCTCTTTACCATCTTCCTCGGCGCAAACGACGCCTGTATCGGCTTGCAAGGCGCCGAGTATGTACCATGGCCCGTCTTCTCTGAGAATATCCGCGGCTTCCTCGACACTATCCTCACAGAGCAGGCCATGGACAATACCAAAATCGTTCTCATCACGCCACCGCCAATTAACAGTCAGGTTGAGGCTATCAGCAAAAACATGTCCAAGGCGGAGGTCGAGCAGGAAAATTGCAAGAGGAAGCAAATGCTCGGGTATAGGACGTACATGAACAAGAAGCGGTACGCCGAGGGAGTGATGAAGATTGCAAAAGAGTACGAGGAGACGCAGAGGGTGGTGGGGTTGAACTTTTGGCAGGACATTGTGGATGCGCTGGCAAAGGAGGAGGGATGGGAGTACAACGCCGAATTGCCGCCGGGCTGCGGCTTACTTGGCTCAAAGTCGTTTCCAAAGGGATGGTTTACCGATGGGTTGCATTTGGATGTCAAGGGCTACGCGGTATTGAACAAGGGGCTGTTCAACCTTGTGATTGAGAAATGGCCCGAATTGGCACCTGAGAAGCTATAGACAAGCACTGGATTCTTGGTGTTCTCTCTTTTTTCTCTCTCTCTTTTCATTCAACTATTTGGTGGCCTTTCTATCCATGATCAACCTCTGTTCAATGTGTTTCCTGAGCCCTTGGGATTCGCCTCTACATATTCGTCCCATGCACGTTGCTTCATCGTCTCAGCATCCGCTGCATCAAGATCATCCTCATTCGGCTCTGGTTGGATTGCAGACTGTGGACCTCCACCCTCGATTATGCCACCCCTCTTCCTCTCTTCCTCTAGATACTCGTCAATCGTCATGGTTGGTAGGTTGTGATCGGGGCGGAAGACGCCCTTCTTCAGGGTTTGGCGGCTATCCAATAGCGTAAACGGCCGCATGGGTTTACCATCGCTACTCAAGATGGGCCCAGAGTACCTCAACCCAGCATACTGACCATCTAGGCGTTCGGAATAGCCGTCTTTGCCTCTGCTGTCTTGCCGGGCATCAGGTACTTGCTGATCCTGGCCTGGCGGTGGCGCAGGTGGTGCTAGCGAGATAATGTGAAGTTCCTGCGCCATTGACTCGAGTGAAGCAAAGGTCTGATGGACCATGAATGCCAGATCAGTCAGGTGTAGATCTCGTACCACCTGCTCATCTTGCTCTGCCAGTTTGGGATTTTGTCGTAGATACTGTAGTCGCGCAGTTAGCCTCTCACACATTCCCTATACAAAAACAGTTAAGCATAAGGTAGATTTTACCTCAAGTTTCCTCTTGAGCTCCTTCTCCTCTTTAAACCGGGCAATTTTCACGTCTCGTCTTGCTGCTGCATCCCGCGTGTTGGCAGTAGAGAAATTATTTTTGTTTTCATTGTAGGCTTCGAGAAGTTTCGTATCCGCTTTGCCAAGCATATCGTAGGAATCTAGCAACTTCAGAAACCGCTCATAGTAACCCCGAGCACGTAGAAGGTTTGACTTTCTGAGCGAGACATCGGTGTTTGAAATTTTCTGCACGAGTTCGGCTAGATGGTAGTTTATCGCTAGGTATCTGGTTGGTTTGTAAGCATGGTGTTCGTTCTTGTGAAAGATGTGGAAATCCAGCAATGTGTATCAATAAGATTTAACATACTGTAAATCGGTTGACGATATGTCTTCAAGAGACTCGTTTGGGCTGAACAGCGACACTTGTTCTGCGATCTTGAGACATTCTTCATAAGTGGCAATGGTCGTGCCGAGCTTTTCCTGGAAGGTGGGACTGTTTGGCTCGTAAGAAGATGAAAGTTCTTCGCGGGCCTTCTCGGCTTTGAAGAAGAGCCCTCGCAGACTCAGTGGTTCTTCTGACATTTTGTGGAGATTGAGTGTTAGAGTTGTGCTGACGATGAGGAAGTTTCGATACGTAGCCACGTGAGAGCGTGAAATGGTGTTGAGTCAGCACGGTCCTCCGAGTTGAGCATCGCGTACCCCGCCATCCCCGTAAATCGACCGCCCACTTCGAAGTATTCACTCTTAGATTGATGATGCGCCCATTTCGGTGTGCGAAAATGAAGCTGACCGCCTGTTCCAATGCACAGACCAAAATGGTGTAACATGCTTGGGTGTGGTCACGGGCGAGTGCGTTGTTTGCTGATTGGCAAGGCTTGCATGCAGTCGCGCAAATAGCAGCGACCTCTTACCTTCACTCACCAACCCACTTAAGCGAAACACTTCCACTATTTGCTTCTTTCACGGCAACCGTGACAATTCAGACACCTAGAGTGCATCCCAACTACTACAATGGTATGGATTGAAATCGAAGAGGAGCAGGAGGATTACCTCCTATCTGAGGAGAATCTCATCCGCACCATATCTATCCAAGATGACGAGATTGAGCAGTCCACGCAACGTGATGGTGAATTGGACGAAGATTCCGATGTCGAAGCCGACAATGCGCGTAGTCACGGTCCTGCGACAAGCATAGAGAAACGCAGAGCGCAGAACAGTATCATGAAAGCCTTTGCTACTAATATCAGTGCAGTCTTGACGCAGCGAGAGGTTGAAGATGCAGCTGCAAAAAGCGCCAAAGAAGAGCAACTCTCGATTCGCGACATTCTTGCGAATCAAGAAACAACAGTCCGTATCACTAACCCGCGCGACTATCAGACTGAGCTGTTCCAGAGAGCGAAGTCTGAGAATGTGATTGCAGTACTGGATACCGGTTCCGGGAAAACACATATTGCAACTCTTCTATTGCGACATGTCCTGGACATGGAGCTTGACCACCGGGCGAGAGGTGGCACTCCAAAAATGGCCTTCTTTCTTGTAGGTCCATCAACTCAATTTAAACAAACGCAGCTGACACTTCCAGGTCGACTCAGTCAACCTCGTTTTCCAACAAGCAAACGTCCTACGCTGTGGTCTCGATCAAAACGTGGAAGGAATATGTGGTTCAATGGGCGCATCACTATGGTCAAAGTCGACTTGGCAGAGCTACTTTGATAAGAACATGGCCATAGTCTGTACAGCAGAGGTCCTCGTTCAGTGCATGATGCATTCTTTCATCACCATGTCCCAGATAAATCTCCTCATCTTCGACGAGGCTCACCACGCCAAAAGCAACCACCCGTACGCCCGTCTGATGAAGGACTATTACCTCCAAGAGACGAACGTTTCTCAACGACCCCGCATTTTCGGCATGACAGCCTCTCCTGTTGATACGAAGGGACTGTCAGCAGACCATATCAAAGAAGCTGCTAGGAATCTAGAAAAGCTGCTTCATTCCAAAATTGCCACCACTGCCGAGAGCACACTTGCTTCAAACAGCATCAGCCGACCAGATGAAGAAGTCGCAATGTATCCTCGCTTGCAGGAAGAGTACGAGACGCCATTACATCAAAAGATCAAAGCTAAGTTCGGAGATATAAGGGCTTTTGGCAAGTACTTTCTCGCATCAAAGCGCCATGGTAGAGAACTTGGACGCTGGGCTTCTGATATGTACTGGTCTTTCGTCTTTACCGAAGAGCAAAGTCGCAAATTGGAGCAGCGGGAACGTCTTAAACACTCCAAAAATCGGCCAGACGAAATCAAAGAGTGGGATGCCAAGGTGAAGCGCTTGCAAGAGGCAGCTGAGTTTGTTCAGCAACTCAATTTCGGCGCGTGCTCTCTGAGTAACCAGGATGTGAGCTCCAAAGTCCAGAAACTTCATTACTGGCTCAACCTGTATTACGAACGCAGCGACGAGGCTCGATGCATCGTCTTCGTTGAACAGCGACAGACAGCGCGGTTGTTACAGCTCATTTTCTCACAGATTGGCGGCCCGCACCTCCGGTGTAGTGTACTGGTTGGTATCAACACCCGTGAGCATGAGCAAAACATATCTCTCCGCAATCAGATTCTCACTGTGGCCAAGTTCCGACGTGGAGAGCTGAATTGCCTCTTTGCCACTTCTGTCGCTGAGGAAGGCCTTGACATCCCTCAATGCAACTTGGTCGTCAGATTCGATCTCTATCATACTATGATTGCATATGTACAGTCTCGTGGCCGCGCAAGGCATCGAAACTCGAAGTATCTGCACATGATTGAAGAGGGTAACCATGATCACCGCGAGCGAGTCATGGACGTCAAACTTGATGAGCAAGTCATGAGGCGGTTCTGCAGAGAGCTTCCGCAAGATCGTCACATCGATGAGTACGACAATGAAAGCATGGATCTTTTGACATTTGAGGATCAGTTGTATCCGAGCTTCATCACCAAACTCGGTGCAAAGCTCTCATTCCGTTCGAGTTTGGCTATTCTCAATCATTTCGTCGCAACCCTGCCGGGACCTGACAGACAAACTATGCTACAGCCCACATACGTGGTCTGCCCTGATCTCAACTATGACGGTCGGGATCCTCAACGAAGAGGCTTCGTATCGGAAGTGATACTCCCAGAACACTCACCAGTCAACACAACAATTGGTGATGTGCAGAGCAAAAAGGCAATCGCTAAGTGTTCTGCAGCGTACAAGGCGTGTCTCGAGCTCTACAAAAAGGGTTATTTGGATGACAACTTACTACCAACAACCATCAAGCGATTGCCAGCTGGAAGGAATGCCTTGCTAGCACTCGGTGAGAAGAAGAAAGGTAGGTATCCCATGCTTATCAAACCAGAGTTTTGGCAAGCAGGAAGAGGTTTGGTCCCTGCCAGTCTCTTTCTCACGGTTGTTGATCTTGATGCTGGTCTCGATCGACCTCATCAACCTCTGGGCTTTCTTACCCGGAATCAGCTCCCCAAATTGCCTGAATTTCCAATCTACCTCATGGATGGTAGGCCTTCCAACATTGTTTCTCGGTCTTCTATGGTATCGTTTCACGTGCCTGCAGATATGCTGGAAAAAGTTACAGTGTTCACCTTGCGCATATACAAAGACATATACAACAAGGAGTTCGAAAAGAATGCTCGGAACATGTCTTACTGGGTTGTTCCAGTACATCCGGATCGAGCATCTTTTATTTCTTCCGTGACTACCCTCGACCAGATTTTGGACATGGATCAATTGCGCAGAGTTTACCACGAACCAACATGGAGATGGACGGCTGATACTAAACCTGAGGATCTTATTAACCGCTACTTTGTAGATCCAGGAAATGGAGGTCGGCGCTACTACTCCGAACGTTTTGCGCCTCACCTCAAACCACAAGATCCTGTCCCCAGAGGCCTTGCTCGCCAAGGCCATAAATTCATGAGCTGTATTCTAGACTACAGCGATAGCACATGGACAAGAAGTAGGAATATCTCGAAATGGAACCAATCACAACCTGTTCTTCAAGCCGAAAAGATCCCTTTGCGTCGAAATCAGCTTGCGCGTATCGAGGACAAGGAGAAGGGAGAGTTGGATGACCTCAAGGCATACATTTGTCCAGAGCCTTTTCATATATCCAATGTAAGTTTGGAGTTACTCTCATTTCTAAGCATTCAAACTATTAATACTAACAACCCAGCTTGCGACACCATTCGTAGTCATGTGCTATGTGTTGCCGGCTATTATCCACCGCTTCGAGAGCTACCTCATCGCATTGGAAGCTTGTAGCGTCCTGGATCTCAAAGTCAACCCAGCGCTTGCCTTGGAGGCCTTGACGAAGGATTCGGAAAATTCGGAGGAGCATGACGAAGAAAATATCAACTTCAAAAGTGGTATGGGCCCAAATTATGAGCGGTATGTACGCATATGCTTCGCACGAATAAGTCCAAGCTAACATCAATGCTTAGTTTGGAGTTCTTGGGTGACTGCTTCTTGAAAATGGCGACATCCCTTTCTGTCTTCGTCCAACAGCCAGATGAGAACGAATTTGAATTTCATGTCCGTCGTATGGAGATGCTATGCAATAAGAACCTCATGGAGACAGCAGTGGGAACGAAGAAAATTGTTTCTACAGAAGGCACAGAGCAGGATCTGCAACTTTACAAATATATTCGCACAGAATCCTTCTCTCGGTATGTGAGCTGAAAAATACTCTACAACATGGACTGACGTTAGTAGTCGTACATGGTATCCTGAAGGCCTAAAACTACTCAAGGGCAAGGGTGCGAACAAATCCCAGGACGACTGGCTCAATCTCACACACAACCTGGGAGACAAGAGCATCGCCGACGTATGTGAAGCCTTTATTGGCGCAGCCTTACAAGAGTATTACACAGGTGGTCGATGGAGACCCACTGATTGGGACGAAGCGGTAAAGGCAGTAAAGCTCTTTGCCAACAGCCCGGACCATATAATGTCAAAGTGGTCAGACTACTATGATGCATATCAAAAGCCAAAGTACCAGACTGCGGAGGCTAGCGCAGCGATGCTTGACATGGCTCGAAAGATTGAAATGAAGCATCCTTACCACTTCAAGTACCCTCGCCTCCTTCGGTCGGCGTTCGCCCATCCTTCGTACCCCTACATGTACGAGAGCATACCCAATTACCAACGACTTGAGTTTGCTGGGGATGCACTCCTCGACATGGCGTTCATCACGCATCTCTACTTCAAATATCCAGACAAGGACCCGCATTGGCTCACCGAACACAAGACACCAATGGTATCCAACAAGTTCCTCGGCGCCGTATGCGTCAAGCTAGGCTGGCACGTCCACATAAAGCAAAACACCGCCACACTGACCAACCAGATCCGCGACTACGTGCTCGAAGCCGAAGAAGCCGAGCGCGAAGCCGGCGGCGCAGTCGACTACTGGGTCACCATCAGCGAACCCCCCAAGTGCCTCGCCGACGTCATCGAAGCATACGTCGCCAGCATCTTCGTCGACGCAGAATTCGACTTTGGCGTGGTCCAGACCTTTTTCGAAATGCACCTCAAGCCATTCTTCCTCGATATGACACTCGACTCGTACGAGAACTTTGCTTCGAATCATCCTACTACTCGACTTAGTCGCCTGCTCACTATCAACTTTGGATGTAGTGACTGGCGCATGGGCGCTCTGGAGACGGAAACCATCATTCCTGGGAAGGGCAAGGCGATTGCAGCTATGGTCTTGATTCATGGTAAAGTGCATTTCTACTCGCTGGGTCAGAGTGGGAGGTATGCGCGGGTTAGGGCTAGTCAGGCTGCATTGGAGAAGCTGGAGGGACTGCCGCCGTTCCAGTTTCGTAATGTGTATGGGTGTGATTGTGTGGATGAGGAAGTGGAGGGAGAGGGATCTAAAGCAAAGGAAGAGCAGATGAGGGAGGCGATGGGGTTGAGCATTTAGGGACAGGCTGAGTAGGGTGGCACGAGGTTGATTGGTGTAATATTTATCCGGCTTGGAGCTGAAGCATTGACTATGTCCAGAGTTCTCGAATAGAAATAGTCAGGTTATCTCAATAAGTTCATTACCGGGATTGGGTTTTTTCCGAGTGTCGAAATGGTTTTTCTACCGTCTACAATATCTTTTTAATAGTCCATCGACTAGCTCATGCCAAGTAAAGAAGTATAGGATATATACATGCTCGCTTGTAAGGAAATACAATCAGAGAAAAGGAAAAAAAGGCTACATGATTCCGGATTTCAGAGCCGTAGTCTCCTCGTGTCATCAGAATTCGTATTCCCCATTATACAAAACATTAACTGAATAAGGAAGAGCCTTTACTTCATAGAAATCATAAAAGTCTCAAGATTACAAGCATAGAGCGCAAACAACGAAAGAGACAAGAGCTAGCATACTGCTGCCTCTAGGGTGCACAACTATCCCTGTTCCTGTCTCAGTAGGCCGCGCCCCATTACCAGTTTGACTGGGTTGGCTGTTGTTATTGTCTCCGCCGGTAGAGCTTGGGCTGGTGTTTTCGCCGTTTGGTGTGTTGGCTCCATCCGAGACAATGTTGAGCTTGAGGTTCTGAATCTGCTGGCCACCACTACCATAGATCTTTTGCTGAACATTTGTCTCGTCTACATTGACCAACCTTCCGTTTTGAGCATTCTCGATACCGTTGTTGATGAGATCCTGACACCCTGGGCAAACGGCCGGAATCGTAAAGTTTTTGCTGAATTCATTTGCGGTTATGAGGCTGTCGCTACACTCTGGAGCTTGGACATCGGTGGACTGAGGGCTTGCTGATTCGAGCGCTTTGATGTCAAGCTTGTTAAATTGCTTTTGGAGGTTATCGAAATCTTGCATCAGTTTGACTGAACCATCTTGTTCAATCTCGACCAGGCCATAGCCCGCCTCTTCGGCGGAGTACTCGTATACAAGGCCACCAGAGAGAGCTCTCATTTGGTCACCATAAAGAGCCTGTACTTCATCAAAGTCACGGGGAGTTACACGATTGCAACCGTATTCGCTGAACTGTATGATGGTTAGACTTCTCTGATAGTTATTAATGTTGTGGCAAGCATAAGACCTACAAAAACAGGAATGGCAGAGTTAGCAAACATGTTGGCTAGGGTATCATAGCCGGAAGTTTGGATGTTGTCGCCATTGCACCAGCTGTAAGAGTTGAGGCCGAAAAAGTCAGATGAAGACATATCCTCGTCGTGGACACACTGCATGTAAGCCCAAGTATCTTGCAAAATCTCTCGGACATCGGCAGCGGAATAACCGACAGGTATGGTACGGTTCACATGGTTCTTGATATAGTTTTTCATGTCACGTTGAACTGCCTGATTTACGTCAGTCAACTAAACGCGAAAATCGTTGCAAATATGAAAACGTACACGGATGTACTGCGGGTTGAACTCGGCAGTAGACAAATCATTCATAACCTCGTTGGCGGAGAAGAATCCAAGCGTGTTTGGGAAGTTCTTGAAGTTCTCAATGATTCCAAAGGCGCGGTTAAGATAGTCGCTGTTGTAGCTAGTCCATGGTTCAGCGCGGTTGATGCTCTCGCCTGGCAAGGGAGAGTTGACGTCGAGCATCATGTAAATGCCAGCGGCATTGAAGATGGAGGCACACTCGGAGTGATCGAGGGCAGGATCAAGATTGTAGACACGAAGTGTGTTCACACCGAGTCTCTGCATGAGGACTGCATCTCGCAAGCAGACACCGGAATTGGTTAGGGCATCCTCTTTGTTGGAAGGTTGATATGCGCCTTGTCCTCCGGGCTGGTAGTCGACACCAATTATCATAAGGCGCTCGCCCGTAACAGTGTCAATGAAGTCGCGACCGCGAACTTCAACGGGATTGACAGCATGGCCAAGATATGAGAAGAGGGCTGGGAGAATGACAGCCGCGCGAGTAAGCTAAGCACATGAGTGATTAGCGATGCGGGTACTAGCGGAAACATGAGCGGAACGCTCTTGATGCAAGGTACTTACAAAAGACATATCAGCGAACGACTGTCAAAGAACAACGATGGTGGAACGAAAGACGCAGAGCCCTGTGGGACAGTTACTAGAGAGCGACTCGAGCGAGTCTTATAATGTTATGATAGCCGGTTTGCGGCAGTATCGCAATCGATATTGCACCAACGCTAGTTGCAGGTATTCTTGGCGGGAGAGGATCAGCTAAGACGGATTACCTGCCGGATAGCGTGTTGTGATTCGAGGGAGCGAGAAAAAGAGGGCGTGGGGAACCGATCAGTCTGCCTGAAATGACGGAGAGCCAAGGAAGTGAGTGGAGAGAAGAGAGTGTTGCGCTGGACTGGATGAAACTCGAAGCAATTCACTGTCACTATCACCACGACGGCGGCCACAACAATAAACAAGCGAGGCGGGCAGGAGCAATCCATCACGCCGCATATCCGGAAGGCGCGATTGGGGTCTAATCTTGGCAGTCAAGTCAACCAGGCGAGGCAGGAGCGGGATGACCTCAGGACCCACGGCCGTTGGCATTATCAGCATTGGTAGTGTCGATGTCAGTGTCAGTGCAAAGTCCAAGTGCCATACTAGTGCTAGTGTCCATGGAGGAATAGGAATGGGTGGGTCGCGAAGAAGCTTTGCTATCCCGGCTCAAGTCCCCCACCATATCTTGCTTTTCCATGCCGTCGGCAGCATCTTGCATCCTACCAGCCGTGCGCCCCTAGTAACACGTCCGAGTAACTGTGACGCCACTCTCCATCCTTCCCCAGCCACTCGTTTTCTTGTGTATCGGCTTACCAATGGCTACAAGCCACGGCACTGCCTGCACAACAGTGCACTTCCATCGACTCTTCACATTCCTGCATAATTGTATTCATGACCCCCGCCGTCGAATCCCTGCTGTTGGTCGAGCTAGCCATGGCACTCAAATGGTCGATTGCTCCATGTGGGACGCTTGTGCAGCTTCTTAGTTCGCACCATGCACTTGACCTTTGAGAAACCTGTCCACCGGCTGTTGGGGCCGTTGGAATCCAGTTTCATGCAAAAAGGGCTTCCGCTAACTGCTGGACGGGTCTATTGGCAACGAAACATGCCCAGGCGCTCGTCATCCACTCATGTCCACATCCTGCGCCTTTCTCTTCACGCCGCTCTCGCCGCCCTCGACTTGCTTTTGGAATTTGGCCTGGACTGCCTCGAGCAATACCTCCTTGACTACCGCGAGACTGCCCACAGCCGCGTGTGTAGCTCCCTCAATGAGCGCATCTGGCTCTGCACCAACGTCTCCCTTCATCCACATCTCCGTGATCTCGTCTCTTGAAGCCAAGTAACCCACTACGCACGCTGCAACCACTTCCCTGTGCTCCGCAGGACACGGGTCCAGAATCCTAAGCAGCTCTTGCTCGTTTTTTGACGACGGATTTCGTACAATGGCGGCCACGCCTCCACATACTACATCCACGCAGTCAATGCCCGCGTCTGTTATTGCAGCACTGGCAACCGTAATACAGCCTGCCAAAACATTCAAGAGACCCCACCCACTTCCTGTCGCGTTTCCCCCGCTTGCCAAATCACCCCACCAGCCATCTTCATCGCCCTCAAGAATTGTGACCACAACTTCCACGCCACTCTTGGGCCATCTTTCGCCAATGATGACGCCTCGTAGTGCTGTCTCCAGATGCACGCCCAGGTCGCGTTCTGTTGCGTCGCGTAGATAGCCCCGCCTATGCCGTGTTGCAAACGGTGCAAATTTCACAGTAGTCGTTAAGAGAAGCGACGGACTAAAGGGCGCGCTGCGGGGGAGGGGCTTTGGGCCTTGTATTGAGGCCGTTATCTTAAGCGAGGAAGTTGGCGCAATGAGGCTAGAATTGTTCGCAACCGAAGACGACGGTATCTCGAGGTACGCGGAGCCGGACGCAGAGGGTATAATGGACGTTTGGAGGACTATACTTGAGTATTAGCACATAGAATACGGATAACCAGCGCATCCTGGAGCTGTGCAAAGCTTGTCGACAGCTTTCTCTAAGCAATGACATCCAGGTCGAGCGAACAAGGTGCTCGTAGAAGCGCCGATAGGTAAACCTAACAACTCACAGATCCTGCGAAGCTCATTTGGGCCTCTTGATCTTGTCGGTCTCAACTTTTCGACATATTGCGGCTCCCTGATAGTGCGCGCAAACACGGGAGCACTTGTTCCACCACTAGGCGCATTATTTCTCCGTCTGTCAATATTCATAGCCATTGTGTGGGGGTAGATGTTTGTGCTGCAAGAAATGTGGATGATCTCATGGCGGTAGGCACGCAAATTATGCATGACTAAGCTGCAGATCCGCCAAGAGTTCGTTCCTCAAGCTCAATTTTCCTTCGCGTCCGGGCCAACTTTCTTTCCTTACAACACTTCAGCATTCGAGGTAAGTTACCACCGCATTTTCTTTCTACCCGATCTTCCATGATTGATACCCTTGAAATACGTTCTTGTGATCTCAAATGAGCTTTGAACACATGCACCACCCTCTGATCTCGTTTCTATCAGCTTTTGGTTTCACGGCAGGCTTTGCGACTTTGGCTGACTCAATTCAGATGCTACAGCAATAACATCTCGCAACGGTGCCCAGTCACTGAGATGGATGTATTGACAATATGCTGGCAATGCGCCCGAGCTGCCGCTGTCGTGTTCTTCTAGGAGAGTCTGCGCATACGGATATGAGCATGGGGTCTGTGGGATCTCGAGACCTTCGCTGAGCACAAGCTGCTATTTCGGCTTGCATCACCGGAGGTCTTCGCTGTCCAACACTAGAGGTGGTTTGCCTGGGCGCACTGTGACACTACCCATGAGTGCATTCACACAGCCTTGACCTGGTGTAGCCAGGAAGGCCAGGCACTGACATTTGGTAAGTCGAGCTCTGCACCCCTACAATCTCATTTTGTGATGAACGTATTATTTCAGTTCTGCTTCCGAACTACAATGTGGAAGTTATATACCGCTTACCTTTGTCTGATATAACTTGATCTCTATCTTGTTGAATCAATGTTTCCAATGGACGTTGCTGACGTTGTAAGCAGACTACAGCATAGCTTATATCTTCACTCCCTCAGTGGTAAGCACCCCACCTTTCTTTTCTTTCGCCAGGAGGAAAACTAGTCTATCCATTCAATGACATCTGTTGCCGGGTCACCCTCCCGCACCCTACCAGCTTCGGCTGGGATGACGGGTTGTGGAGTTGCAATGCTGGCTCGTCCAGCGCTGCGTAATTGTGGTCTTTGTGCTGAAAGTTGTGGCAATCCGTCTTGGGCTGCCGCGGCCAGAGGCCAGGTGATAGGGGATGATTAAACACGGCTGTCTGAGCATATTGCCTACTATGAAGGTTTTGCGAGATTGCAGCTGGAGCACTGCTAACAGCGCTCAGATCACTTTTTGTAATAACACTCGCAGCTTCGCA
The DNA here is from genome assembly GCF_000523435.1 of Bipolaris zeicola 26-R-13. Classification (NCBI taxonomy): domain Eukaryota; kingdom Fungi; phylum Ascomycota; class Dothideomycetes; order Pleosporales; family Pleosporaceae; genus Bipolaris; species Bipolaris zeicola. The sequence continues at coordinate 116,651 of NW_006912100.1, forward strand.
TGTCCGGTCCGCGAGTAGCACCGAGGGTGGAATGGTGGCATGCTGGGGGGCATCGGTAGCTTGGGTAGATGCAGTTAGATAGTTGCAAATCCTATGATTTACACTTGCCCAAATTAGACACTCCTCTTTGTATTAGTGTGTTATTCATTAGGGACACGCCTGTGGGTGCCATGTGTAATCGCCCTCGAGGACATACCGTCAGCGCGCTGGTTGTGACAATAAATTTTCCATTGGCTGTGGCAATTAAGCACACAGCACAGGCATAACAGTCAGCCTCGCAGCGAGGGCTGCATGGATGGGGAGGCAGGGTGCTGTGCAGAATGCCATGCCGTGTCTTCTCCACTGAATTTCCGGCGAATACGTACGCCTGCGTATCATTGCTCTGAAACGGCCATACTACTAGTCAGCTTGGCTTAGCTTCACGCCCCCGAACAGTTGCAAAGTGTCCGAAACGCAGCGAACAAACCATTTGGCATCTCCCCGGGCACGCGCATCGACTTGATAGTTTGGCGCGATCTCTGTCAGCTGCTGCGGACCATCAACATTAGTACAATTAAACTTTAACGTGGCCTTGGCGAGTTGATCCTCAGCCAAGACCTACCAGAGGATACCAAAGACGCGCGAGCCCTCGATTGATCCAACAACCCACGCTCCTCTCGCCGCAATCACCACGGCCGACTACACCTCTCCCCTGACAGGATAGGGGAGGACAGAGCATCATTGTTCCGTGGCGCAGCCGTGTAGTTTGGGAGGTCTTAGCTGACCAGGGTTTCAAAGGGACCGATCCATACTATCTGGTGCCCGTCTTCCACGAATGCTTCCTTCATACTCAACGTCAAAAGGGAAAATGCATCGCCATGCGTTTTCCAACGGGGCATACCCCTCCCAAGGAGGAGGTACTTTTTCCATACAGCCTCACAAGTACGTCTATACACCGCAATGCACAGCGCAACCCCAGCGCACTACCTCTGCATCGCACCTCCTTTACCCCCACGACTCTGGCTACACAACGTCCTGACTTTGATTGTGCCTCTAGATTCCAGCCGCGGTCACAGCCTGCCCTAAGACGGCGAAGGACGCTGATACAGCGCCTGCTGCTTGTGGGCTCGCTTTTCTTTACAGCGCTCTTCTTCTTTTTTCCCAACCTGCGACCAAATTTGGGCTCCGGACCCCTGAGCCTCATCACTTCGAGCGACGATTCGCAACTCGAGACGGTACGATACTACGACCTGAACAATGTCCAGGGCACTGCAAGGGGATGGGAAAGGGAGGAGCGGATACTTCTCTGCGCTCCATTGCGAGACGCATCCCCACATTTGCCCATGTTCTTTAGCCACCTCAAGAACCTCACATACCCACACAACCTCATTGATCTAGCATTCCTGGTTGGAGATTCCAAGGACAACACAATTTCACTCCTGACGGAAAAGTTGAAGGAGCTGCAGGCCGACCCGGACCCAAAGCAACAATTCGGAGAGATTTCAATCATGGAAAAGGACTTTGGACAAAAGGTCAACCAAGATGTTGAAAGTCGCCATGGTTTCGCTGCACAGGCTAGCCGTCGAAAGTCAATGGCACAAGCCCGCAACTGGCTCTTGAGTGCTGCTTTACGGCCTACACATAGTTGGGTATACTGGAGAGATGTGGACGTGGAGACTGCTCCGTTCACCATCTTGGAGGATCTCATGCGCCATAACAAAGATGTTATTGTACCCAGTATGTTTCACTTCATATAGCAGAGGTATTCATTGCTAACATGTCGTTCAGATGTCTGGCGACCGCTCCCAGACTGGCTTGGCGGAGAACAACCATACGATCTAAACTCCTGGCAAGAGTCCGAGACTGCGCTTGCTCTTGCGGACACACTCGACGAGGACGCCGTCATTGTAGAAGGTTACGCAGAGTACGCGACCTGGCGCCCGCATTTGGCATACCTTCGCGACCCCTATGGTGACCCGGACATGGAAATGGAAATTGATGGTGTTGGTGGTGTTAGTATTCTTGCAAAAGCCAAGGTCTTCCGTGCCGGTTGCCACTTCCCCGCATTCAGTTTTGAGAAGCACGCCGAGACAGAAGGATTCGGCAAGGTAAGATATTCGACCTCTTCTCATGCCACGAAGCTAACATATTGCAGATGGCCAAGCGCATGAAGTTCTCAGTCGTCGGTCTGCCTCACTATACCATCTGGCATCTTTACGAGCCTAGCGTCGACGACATTCGGCATATGGAAGAAATGGAAAAGGAACGCAAGGCGAAGGAGGCTGAAGAAGAGGCCAAGAAGGCCAAGGAGGCCAAGATCAAAGAGTCTTTTGACGAAAAGAAGGGCGACTGGGAGAAGGAGAAGGCCGCAGTTCAAGAGCTAATTCAAAAGGCAAAGAGCGAGGCTAAGGAAGGGGAGCAGAAGGACAAGCAGCTAGAGGAGAAAAAGAAGGAAGAGACTAAAGAAGAGAAGCCAATTGAGAGGAAGGAGGACAAGTCGTAGCGCCTACAGTACATGAATAATGCGAGGGGCTACAAGACTTGGACTTCTTTCTACTGATGCAGTTTCGTGCGTGCAGTGGGGATGCGCGAGTACGGCAACGACAGTAACGACTTGGGTAGACTGGGAGCGCGCATCTGGAGCGTTGGTTTCTCTCAACTCACTGCATGCTTTGGCTGGGACCCAATAACACCAGCATGTAGTACGTCAATGTTGAGCTGGATTTGCTTGTAGGAATCAGAGCTTGTTGCTTTCTCTTGTGGCAGGCGTTAGACAACCAGTTTGAAGGGTTGCATACATTAGACAGCAATTATTGCATCACAAGGCGCTTAGGGACTCAGCAGTAGAATCGGCAGCCTATTCATCTGTAGTAATATTTGACACTATCTTAAGTCGGTCTTGGGGTTTCCAACTGGTGTTTATTCGGGCGGTGCTTGGCCCTACGTAGGATGTTTGCTTAGGACCCTGGCACGATCAGCGTTGCGTCTCAGCACCTCCGAAACTCCGCTGCGTACTAGAGCTAATCCGCCAGATCACCGAATAGATCATTTGCCAGTTGCCTAGTACTTACGGACACATTGTCAATAGACGACTCCTAATCGCACTCGAGAGGCTCTGGAATACGTCTCCCTTTTTTCAGGCAACAGCAAAGAGTTGGGAGAATGCGTGTCATCTTTCCAATCGACTGAACGTAGCATATAGTTGTCCATGTGCCCGCCAGTATAACGACACCGTGTCGCGCGCAATACTTTCCCCACCACTTACGCAACTACACATCAGCTTTCCGGCACCATGTCGAGCATCGACGGCGATGACAATGGCGCGTCAACCCTCCAAGAGACGGTCGCAAGTCTGGACCCCCGCCCCATTACCGTCGCAGTCAACCCAGTAGCTCTCGTCGTGACAGAATGTATCACCGTCACGTCGGCGATGCGAAAGCATGCCCGCTGGGCGCATTCGTCAGTCGCGGCGATATTGGGGAGCTCCTCCAACAAGGCTCCAACCGTACAGCGGCGCGATCGAACAGGACAGGGCATTGTGAGCGCAGGAGAACCAGAAGAGGCTGTTCCAAGCAGATGGGGATTGCGGGGGAAGAAGGGCAAAAGCATGCAAGACAATCCCCTCATGTCTGCATTTGCGCGCCTAAGGAATGATCTCAAGGGCTGCAAAAGTAAGGAGATTCATTCCCAATGGGCTCCATTCCAGAACTATGCTAATGCTACCGCACCAGATATTCGGACATTCGATACGCCCTCTATGCTTCACCCCTTCCTACAAGTTATCCGTTCGTCTTCCACATCTGCGCCCATTACCTCACTCGCCCTGATTGCCATTACTAAGTTTCTGTCATATGGCATTATTGGCTACGATTCTCCACGCCTACCAGAAGCTATGCAGCAGCTCTCTTCTGCCATTACACACTGCCGTTTCGAAGCCACCGACTCTGCGGCAGACGAGATTGTCTTGCTCCGCATCCTCAGGTTGATGGAAGTCATGATATCGGGCCGTGGGGGAGAGGTACTCGGTGACGAGAGCGTATGCGAGATGATGGAAACAGGCTTGAGCATGTGCTGTCAGGCACGACTCTCCGAGGTGCTGCGACGATCTGCTGAGGTGGCCATGGTTTCGATGTGTCAGGTTATATTCAGGAGATTGAAGACCCTCGAGGTTGAGTCGCCAGATGAACTGCAGGCTATGGACGAAGAGCTCGAAGGCAAAGATGAGCAGGACGGCCTACGGATGGACCCAACAGCAGACGGCGGAGGCGATGCTGCACAGCATAAGGTGGAAGCACTACAGCTTTCAAGTGACCCCGATAAGGGCCAAGAAGATAACGAAAGCACCGTAAATCCAGCGAGTAGTACTCTGGATCTTCCTGCGACAGCTGCAGATGGGGAGCCTAAGTCCGCTGTCGAAATCAAGCCATACTCGTTGCCGTCTATAAGAGAACTGTTTCGAGTACTGGTCGATCTACTGGACCCGCATGACCGACAGCATACTGATACTATGCGTGTCATGGCGTTGCGCATTGTCGATGTCGCACTTGAAGTTGCTGGACCCTCAATCGCAAGTCATCCTAGTCTTGCAAACCTGGCCAAGGATACCCTGTGTCGGCACATTTTCCAACTGGTCAGGTCGGACAACATGGCGATTCTGAACGAGTCATTGCGAGTCGCTGGTACCCTGCTGGCAACATGTAGGAACGTGCTCAAGCTGCAACAAGAGCTTTACCTGTCTTACCTAGTGGCTTGCCTCTTTCCAAGGGTGGAGATACCAGTAGAGCCTGGTATTGAGCCTTCATTATACGAAGGTGTCCCACAGGCGCCGAGTCTCATAAAGCAACCGCCGCAACAAAACAGCTCCAGTGGCCGTTCGACCCCAGTACCTGTTAAAGATCGACAAAAGTTGGGTTTGGAGGGAGGCGTCCGAAAACCCGATGCCCGAGAAGCCATGGTGGAGAACCTGGGCGGCTTGGTTCGGATATCGTCATACATGGCAGAGCTGTTTGTCAACTATGACTGCGAGATTGACCGTGGTGATGTCTGTATGGACATTGTGGGACTTCTCTCGAGGAACGCCTTCCCAGACTCCGCAACCTGGAGTACTGTCAATGTACCTCCTCTCTGCTTGGATGCCCTCCTCGGCTTTGTGCAATCCATGGCCGATCGTTTGGACGACGAACCAGTGACTGAAGGTTACCCCAGTGTCGAATCTCTTCGTGAGCAGCGGGCACGCAAGGCCGTCATCATCAAGGGTGCAACCAAATTCAACGAGAAGCCCAAAGCTGGCATCGCGTACCTAGCGTCACAGGGCGTTATATCCGACCCCGATGATCCCAAATGCATCGCTGAATTCGTCAAAGGCACAACGAGAGTTGATAAGAAAGTTCTCGGAGAGTTCATCTCGAAGAAAGGAAATGAAGCAATACTTAGTGCCTTTATCGACTTGTTCGACTTCACTGGGCAGCGCATTGATGAAGCGCTCCGCCAACTTCTACATGCTTTCCGTCTTCCTGGAGAATCTGCACTGATTGAAAGAATTCTCACTGAGTTCTCTGAAAAATACTTCAAAATGGCAAAGCCTGAAGGCATTGTCAACGGCGACGCTATCTACATTCTCACATACGCAGTTATCATGTTGAACACCGACCAGCACAACCCCAACATGAAGCAAAAGCGAATGCAACTGGAAGACTTCAGGAGAAATGTACGGGGTGTGAACGACGGAAAGGACTTTGACGCAGAGTTCTTGGAGAAAATCTACGAGTCTATCAAGAACCGTGAAATCATCCTGCCTGAGGAGCATAGCGACCGAAACGCCTATGAGCATGCGTGGAAAGAGCTACTCGTCAAGTGTCAGTCAACATCAGATATTGTCATCTGTGAAACCAATATTTTCGACGCAGACATGTTTGCTGCTACCTGGAAACCCATTGTAGCAACACTGGCATATGTTTTCATGTCCGCTACTGACGATGCTGTCTTCTCACGCGTTGTGCAAGGCTTTGACCAGTGCGCTCAGATTGCAGCGAAATATGGGCTTACCGATGCTTTGGACCGCATCATCTCGTGCCTTTCGTACATAAGCACATTGGCGCCTGATGTGCCCCCGAGCACTTCATTGAACACTGAGGTTCAGGCCGACAAGAAGAGTGTCATGGTCAGCGAGACTGCTGTCCGGTTTGGTCGCGATGCCCGAGCGCAACTAGCAACCGTCGTGCTGTTCCAGGTGATCAAAGGCAATGAAGCATCGATAAGAGGCGGATGGGAACATGTAAGTCTCCTGTTTGTGTACTCAGGATATCGCTAACATTGATAGCTTATCCGCATCATGGTCAATCTCTTTGTCAACTCGCTGATACCGCCTTACTTCCTTTCCTTCCAGAAAACCCTTGCCTTAGCACCAATACCCCTCCAGAACCCAGCCCAAGTCATTGACCGTGCTGAGCGTCCCGCCGATACGGGAATATTCTCAGCTTTGACATCTTATGTTTCCAGCTTCGCTAATGATGAGCCGCCAGAGCCATCGGACCAGGAGATAGAGTACACACTTTGCACTGTAGATACGGTGAAGGAGTGCCATTTCGAAGACATCCTTGCAAACATCAGTCAGCTACCTGTAGATTCTCTCAGGGCACTACTTGATTCATTACTTCGGCATCTGCCCGAAGATGGGTCACCAACAGTCATCGTGGTGAAGCCTGAAATTCCAGGTGCAAGTCCACGAACACCTGGTCCTCGACAGAAAGGCAAGGGTCCCCTTTATGACCCCAGCTTGGTCTTTGTTCTTGAGCTAGCCACTGTATTGGCCCTACGTGACGAAGAGACTGTCAAAGACCTTGCAAAGGATGTGATCGATGCGCTGGCGTCGGTCATTCGAGATGCTACCAAGCATCATTATGTGGTAGTTGCCCGGTCGGCATACTACCTCCTGAGCCTGCTCAAGGCTAGCAATGTGAGTATCAATACGCAAGGTGTTTTCAGTCTTCTAATATGATTAGGACTACGACTTCATTCGAGCGCCAGTTCTTATGCACACTTTTTCGAGCTTCAACGATTCACTGCTGCAGGAGTGTGCACAACCAATCCTCAAGGGATTGAGCGATTGCTGCAAGGGACCCAACGCGCTTCGCAGTGAGCTTGCAGGCTCACCAGACTTCTGGACTATTCTTAACAGGTTAGCCAATGTACCTGATGCCGCTGGAGATGTCTTTTTACTTGTGGAGGACCTAGCTACATCACCACAGCCAGGCATCACTGCAGACAATTATGAAGCTGCAATTGCGCTTCTCAATGAGTTTGCAACCGCCGCTCAAGTGGGCGCACGGGAGGAGCAGTTGTATGACCAAGCAGTACGGCGCAACAAGGGACAGAAGCTCAAAAAGCCGGAGAACAGTGAGATTGTCGTACGAGGCAGTACTGCAATGAGCATCGTATTCCAGTTGTCCAGCCGAGTACCTAACTTTATCGAGCAGTCTCATCTTGAGACTACCAAAGGTAAATTGATTGATTTGAGTTTACACATACACATGCTAATGACGTCGCAGCATGGACAGCATACTGGTCTCCTATTCTGAAGACGCTTGCACACCAATGTCTGAACCCTTGTCGTTCCATCCGTCAACAAGCTTTTGTCTCACTCCAGCGCACTCTCCTATCCGCTGATCTTGCCTCTCCTGACCACAAGGAATGGACCTCCATCTTCAGTGAAGTGCTCATCCCACTCATTACCCAACTCCTCAAACCAGAAGTGTACCAATCCGATCCTCTCGGTATGAGCGAAACGCGAGTCCGCGCTGCCACTCTCCTCAGCAAAGTTTTCCTGCATTATCTAGTCCTCCTGGACGGCCTTGGCGAGAAAGGAGAAAAAGGTCTGTTTGAAGAACTTTGGATCACCATTGTCAGTATCATGGACCGGCTAGGCAACAGCGGCCAAGGCGACATGGAAGAAGCCGTAGCCGAGAACCTCAAGAACATGCTTCTTGTCCTGAGCAGTGGAGGTTACCTCGCTCCGCCCGACGAAAACCCAGACCGCGAAGAACTCTGGCATGAGACTTGGAAGCGCATCAATCGCTTCCAGCCGAACTTCTTCGCTGAGCTGTTCCCCGAAGAGGCGGGCAAGCCGGCGCGCCCGAGGCCAAGTAAGGACGAGAGGGCTGCCGCGAAGAGTCCTGTGCCGCCGGTAGAGAAACGGGAGATGGATATTGCAATTAGGACGAAGGATAATGGGGAGAAGAATGGGGCAAATGAGGAGACTGACGAGGACGATGAGGATGATGAAGAAGAAGAGACCGAGCAGAAGAAGAAAGCTGAGGGGAAAGATGATTAGACTTTTTTTCTTTCCGGAATAGTTGGTTCTGGGATGTTGTTGCTAGAGTAGACGATTCCATGTTACAAGTTGTGTAGTACTAGACGATATGTTGTTGACGGGGAGTATGTAATTGATACGCACGACATATTTATCCTCTCTGCAAACATGCCCTCCTTCCCCCTTTTTTTCCTTTGATTGCTACCCGGTTCTTTTCCACGATACCTGCGAGGCATGTTTGCACACATGGACACAATCACTTTGTCACCTTGTATATTAATGAATATCAAGGAAAGAAAGAAAAGAACGTTAGGTCTTGTCGAATCCTTTTATTTTTCGCACAAATATATACGTTATACTGAAAAAGTTTCATTCAACCCCCCAGCTTGTCTTAAAAAAAGCTTACCCCCACTTCCACATTCCGTGTTTGATATCTTCCCTTATTCTACCTTGCGCCCCTTTCAGATGCTTAGTTCATGCGGCCTTGGAAACCCCTTTTGGCGGGGTGGACGACTATGGTGGCTGGGGCTGCTACGGCGGGAGTCTCTGCTGCGGGAGCTTCTGCCGCTGGTGCTTCTGCCGCTGGTGCTTCTGCTGCTGGCGCTTCTGCTGCTGGTGCTTCTGCTGCTGGTGCTTCGGCTGCTGGTGCTTCGGCTGCGGGGGCCTCAGCAGCGGGTGTCTCTGCTGCTGGTGCCTCAGCAGGTGGTGCCTCAGCGGGCGGTGCCTCGGCAGGAGGTGGACCACCAGCGCCCTCCTCAGGGGGAGCAGGTACAAAACTGTATAAGAAACAAATCAGCTCGTGCTCAGAGAAAATCATAAGGCGGATATTGTTCAACTTACGCAGCAGCGTCCAAAGCCAACTTGCCTGGCGTTCCACCCACAACATCCGTACCATCAACACTGGCACTGCTCTGCTGGCTCTTCTTCGTATACTCAGCCAACTGTGTCGCATTCGACGGGTTAATCATCATAACCTGGCCCAACTGGCAATGTGGGCCGGTCGCACAGTACAAGAACATGGGCTCAGTGCTCGTAATGGGCATATTGAAAGTTCCAACTTCGGTCTGGCCATCTTCAAAGGGGATGTGGCCGCTGTGCACGCCTCCATCCATGGGAGTGCATGCGGTGTCAGCGGTGGACTGAGTGACAGTATGGTTGCCATTTGAGAATTGGAACTGTACAATGTCGCCTACGGCGGCAGTGATGGAGTTGGGGACAAATGTGTCTTGGGGACCCCCAACAACGACGGGGATTATCTGGCTGGCGCGGCGGAGGGGATTTCCTGGTAGAAAGTGTTAGGAAACGTGAATTTCAATTGCAATACGAAAGCATAAGAACGTACTCTTGATAGCGGGCAGTTTGCCAGCCGTCCTGAATGATGCGCCAGGGAGCGCAGCCGCCGTGGCAGCAAAGACAAGAGACAAAACGAAGCCCTTCATCTTGGAATTGAAATACTCAAATAAAGTTTTGATGCTTTACAAATATGTGTAGCGAGGGTATCAAAATTGGACCGCAAAGAAACCGTTCAACGGTTAGTCCTCAAATCAGACAAGAAAGATGGTAAAAAATTGTAAAGTATTATATAACGACCGTTTCTACGACTAGCGCAGGTCAAAGAAGAAAGAAAAAGAGTGATGCGAAGTGAAAAAAAGGTGCGAAGAAGACTGGCAACAAAGAGAGACAACAAAAGAAAACGAGGCTTACAAGAATATCTGCCTGATATATGTACATCACATACACCAACCTCCACTTTCCTTTACCCCCCCCCCCCCCCCCGTTTCTCTTCGTCCACATGCGCCTGAATCGGCCGCGCAACCTCTCGTTCCCACACACGAATCTCCATCCTCACCTCCTGCCAAACCCGCATCTCAAACACGCAAAGGAAAAAAGTGGCCTGAGGGTATGCCTCCAAGTTGAGCCTAACCACCCTATGAGACTCATTCATGTGGATACCCAAGCCGCCGCAACTGTTGCACTTACTCCTAAAACGAACATTCGCCAAGTTCAAGGAGAACAGGAATTATTAATCGTTGATTTTCTTTGGTTCGCTTCTCTCTTTGGTTGGAGCCTCGTTAGAAGGTATATCGGAATGCTTCCACGGCATATGTTGAGCCTCGTTTGAGGATAAGTGGGGAGCCAAGCGGGTAGCTTGCACGTTTGGAAACCGTAACTGCATTACCAGGCGCGGCGACAAGGGCTTGGGAGGGGGGTCCCACCAAGGGCTGCAAAACGGACGGGTTCGGCCGAGGGGAGGTCCTGTTGGGAAAGATTTATTTCAATCATGTTTCCAAGGTACGAGTTGGGTATTGAATCGAAAAGGAGGCGCTGACTCGCGCTTGATGGATAGTAGTAGATTCGAGTGAGACTTGCTCTTCAGTAGTAGTGTACCTCCAAGGAAAAGCTTGTGGCATTGGTTAAACTTGGAAGTTCAGATTGTAGATGTCATAACTTCCATTTGTAAGCAAAGTACCGTGTTGGCGCATACATTTACATGATGATAATTGTGGGCTGCATTGCCGTGCTGTCCCAGACCAGACTTGAGTTTGCGCTCAGGAGGCATCTACAAGCGAACGTTTTGGGTCAGCACGTGCATCCGTTACCATGGCCAAACACGACGAAGCCGGCTTGGCTTAGGATGCATGACTGCGTGGGGCCGAAAAAAAGAGAAGGGTGTTGTTGACGGCAAGGCGGATGTCAAGTGAGACAGCGTATACTTCAGATGACAGCTGTAAAGTTGATTATGGTATTTCCAGGCGAACTTTAGCATCTTGCGTCATCTATCCCGCCAGATCGGTTATCTCACATGTCAGCACTTGGTCTATGCATGACACTCGTCCCCGTTGTTCGCCGGCTGTATTCCGCAATTACAACTGCGCTGAATCGCCGGTACGTTTGCTCGCATGGGTTGAAATCGGCCCTTCTGGTTCACTTCTTAGTACATAGCTTCTGCTTTTAAAGGCTCATACTGCCGTTGTATACGGAGAGTGGAATCGAACAATCACGAAGCATCGACAAAGAAGGACCAATTGAAGCTGACAAGGCAGAAAAACAAAGACAACGACAATCAAATGCAATCGACAGATGTAGGAAGCGCAATCAGGTTTCATTATTGGTTAGCTCTGCACCGATAGGGGCATAACTAAAGGTATTGTACGGCGGGCACTCCAGGCGACTCGAGCGTGGCTGCTTCAGCTTCCCCGTAGACACCGCATAGTCCTATCGCAGACAGGACATGGTGATGTCATGCACTTGCATCGGAACCAGGGATAGCTTTTGTCAACAGAAACGCAGTCATACACAGTGTATTTGGGGATCATGCCCAAGTGCGACCGTCTTCAGATTTGCAGGCAAGAGCCCCAGATGGGTTCGTTTAGAGGAAGTAGTCTGGGGTCCTTCGTGATACCATGGGCTCGCCCGCTCGTGGGCAAGGATCGAACTGCAAGCTAGAGTAGGAGTTAGAGAATTGTAGTATATGATGGACCGACAGACACTTACAAGGTATACTTCAGGTGCTCGTCAATCTCCATGATTGCGGCCTGATTACCGCATCTGTAACAGTAGTTTGGTGCTATGACATGTAAGCCGTTGAAGCCATCAAGTTAGAACAGAGCATCATACCTGAGAATATAGTCACAACGTTCCTATCTTGCGACCAGTTGTATCCCTCCATGACAAGCTGATGAGCACGTGCCACGAGCGTCAAGCCGTTGTTGTGATTGAATGCCTCTGAAATGTCCTGTCCAAAAGTGTATCCGGCACCACGAGGTGATATTCCCCAACCGCACCTGTCGTCTGGGTCGGACCAAAGCAAGTCGCACATTGGGCCCTCGTGAGGCACCTCTTGTATACGGTCAAGCGCCCTGATGTTGTCGAGCGTGTCGATACTGGGAGAGAGACCGCCGTGGAGACAGAAGATCTGGTTGTCGATCAAGGCGGTGAGGGGCAGGTAGTCAAACAAGTCTGTAAAGTATTTCCAAACATTGGCGTTGCCGTACTTGCGGAGGCACTCGTCGTAGAAGCCGTATACTTGGGTAATTTGACGAGATTCGTGGTTACCACGGAGGATGGTGATACGCTGGGGGTATCGAATCTTGAGTGCAACCAAGAGAGTCACAGTCTCGACGGAAAAGTAGCCACGGTCGACGTAGTCACCTGGGGAAATCAGCATACAGCCAGTGCGTGTGAGGCAGGGGACCCACCCATGAAGAGATAGTTTGTATCTGGGTTGGGGCCACCAATCTTGAAGAGTTCCATCAGGTCATGGAACTGGCCATGTATGTCACCGCATACTGTGACGGGGCATTTCTGTGCAATGGTGAGTATATAGGGGGTGGCAGCAGAGAATGGCACCTACCACTGGCTGCACGTTCGACTCATCCTGGAGTACTTCGCGGGCCTGTGGCACAACCGATGTCAGAAGACGCAACCTTTTGCAATTTTTCAGCGCGAGCGAGCAGCGCATACCTTGTCGCATAGTCTCTGCACGTCGCTCTCTGCCAGCTGCTTGCAGCTCATAAGGCTCTCAATCCAGCCATCGAGGGTGGGAATTGTGGTCGGCTCAGACGTGGGGGCAGACGACAGCTGCATGGGCTCGGGCATCTTGACGTCTTCCATGTTGGTATCCATGATTGCGGGGCGGCGGGTTTGGTGTAGGTGGGGTGGTCGGGTGTTGTGGTGTAGAGCTGTCGAGGGGTTCTTCCCTTTCAAACTCGACCAATGACGTGCGGCAGATGCGAGTACGGGCGATAGGGCGTGTGGACTGGTAGGGTGTGGGAGAGGGAATCCAAGGGGGTTGTGGGGTGTGCAGGCAAATATCAGGCGTGGCAGCAGGGTTTGAACACAGGAATACAGGGTGAATCAACTCTACGCACGCACTCCATCCACGCAAGGCGGGCGGCGCTGGAACATGGTTTCTCCAGGCCCCGATTGATTCGACAGTATGTCACGTGAGTGTCACTAGCGCGAACTATAGTTCGCGCTACTGCCGGCCAGCTCTGCCCAGCATCCGCGACCTCGTCCTTTCTCCACTCTACCACCCCAGTGTCACGGTTGCACATCGTCGCCTCCCACCGCGATCGGCAACAGCGACAATGTCCAACAAGCGCTCATACAGCGCTTTCCTCTCGAGCACCCCTCCAGACGCGCCGCACTCCGCCCATGGCTTCAACGCTTCCCAGCTGCAGGTAAGCCGTCATTGCAGCTGTGCACGATCCGTGATTCACAGTAATAGCAGGCGCAACAGGCAATGGCCCCCTCGACTTCCTCCTTTCACATGCCGGGCGCTTGGCCTGAAGAACTTTCGATCGCCGAAGAAGCCGCACCCGAACCCGCGCCAACTTCTGTCCTCACAATCATCGGGAAACTTGTAGCATCAGTGAATGTCGCAAACCTGCTCAATCTACCAAGGCGCATCGCAAACCGATTTCTGCACCAGCAAAAAATCAAGGCAATCTCAGTCATCAGCTCTTCTGGCTCCAACAAGAGACGCTTCGTCGCTGCTGGGTATGGAGACGATGAAGCTGCGACACCATCACCTTCAGAACGCGTGCACGCGAATCAGGCGCGTCGCCAGAACCAACGTCAAAAGCACACATCTCTCGCACAGCCAGAATTCCGAAACCATACAGCCAGTCCTGAAGAAAATCGCGAACCAACCGCACCCATTCAGTCCACATTACAAACGCGAGACGCGCACATTAGCTCAGCCTTTGAGGCACACCTATCTGGCCACGAACCTGAACCCGAACCCGAACCCGAAATCAATGACGAAGAAGATGGCGACATCAGCATAGATTTCTCTTTTGACGACATACTCACGTCAACTCCACCTCGCAATGCGCAAACAGGCTCGCCTGTGCATGTGGCTTGGAATAGCCCGCGGACTCGTTTGCCCGCTAGCCGCGTCTCCCCTGTTCGGCCTAAGCAGCCCGTATTATCATCATTGTCGTCACGCGGCCCTCCACAGTTGCAATCGTCAGCCCGCCCGGTCTCCCAGAAACCTGCTCCGTCCCTCTTCAAGAGACATCTGGAAACAGCCCAGAACCCACAACGCACCGGACCCCGCGCAACCAAACTTCACTCTGTCACACCTCTGCGCCGTCAACTAGTGAAGATACAGTTTGGCGCAGAACACAGACGTATCCAAGCCACTCGACAAACGGAACCTTCAACAATAAGATCCGCGGATCAAGGTTTTGCCGAGTCCGAACCAACTGAAATCACCCCCACCCCGGCTGTTGATCAGGACCTCTCTTATTTGCCGGATGCTTCGTCATCACCGCAGCAAGTGGAGGCCCAATCCAAAATCGACGCATCGCCTAACCAACCCAACGTCCAACCCGCTAGTCCCGAATTCGAATACGCTAACGACCTATCATTTCTTGTTGACGCACCACCTAGACCATCCGTACGATGGGCAAAGCATGCAGGGACAAAATTTTTCTACTGTGACGAAAAAGTCAGCGATATGCTTGATTCTACGCTAGAGATTATCAACTCCAGTCCCGTACGGGGAGTCTGGCACAACTTCCAGTGCAATCAACAGGCCACATCTGATACGGCCCCATCTTCACCCCAGTCTTCAGCGGCCGATAGTCCCAAGGCCGCAGCAATCGATCCTCATGCCAATGATAGTGGTTTCCATGGCGTCCCTCTGGACACCTTTGACACTTCTGATGACTCGCTTGAGGAATCGGCACTATCCCTCGAGCTTGTCCAAGATCTCCACAACGATTTCAAGACCAAGCTCGCGTTGGCGCCACCGCCACCTCCCCCACCCAAACCACTGATCACGCCCTTATCTCCAGAAGAAATGAAGACCCTGTACACTGCGGCAGCAAATACCAGCAATGGACTCAAGGCCGACAAGTGGGTCATCGATCAGAAACTCTATGCGCGGGATTTTGCGACACTGCTGCCTCAACTGTTCAATGGCGACCCCAGGGCTTGGTTGAACGACAATATTGTCAACGAGTATCTCTCGATTCTGGTAGCCGCCAAGAAGAAGGAGGCAGGGTTCGAGCATAAGCGCGGTGGACCGGCTCCTCCTGTCCATGCATTCTCATCATTTTGGTACAGCACTGCGGATACATCGCGTTGGTCCAACCGGTTCCAGCTCAAAGGCAAGCAGTATCTGGATGCAAAACTTATCCTCTATCCCATCTGCGACCGAGGACATTGGCGTCTACTGGCTGTTTATCCTCAGAAACGGTCCATCGAATACCTCGACTCGATGAGTCTCAGCGGGCAGAAGTACATTGATAAGCTCGATGAATATCTGCAGAAGGAGCTTGGTGACTTGTACATTGCCGACGAGTGGTCCAAGGGCACGACTCAGCGCAGCAGTCAGCAGTTGAACGGCAGCGACTGTGGCGTCTTTACTCTCCTAAATGCCCTAACGCTCCTCCGCGGCGACGATACAAAGCTCGTGCTCGCCACTAACGGCATGGACGACGCACGCAAGCGCATCGCAGCTACTCTGCTCGCCGGACGTCCCACAACGGAGCTGGACTAAAGACGATGACACGGCTTGGTCGGACAGAAACGAATTTCATTTTTCAGATTGCATAGCATTGCATGGTTTGGAAGCATGGCAGGAAAAAAAATTCTTGCTTCAGCATGGCGCATAGCGACGGTGTTACGGTCGTTTTTTTACGGGAAGGCGACACGGAACGAATTGATACCCACCCACACATACATACGATACCCACGGCCGACAGAGGCTTCTTCCGATTTTCTCACCCCAACGCGGCCTTTCTTCTTGAATGTCCGATGGGCACGTAGTAGGCTCGATTGGAAACTCTAAACGAAGGTGTCCAAGCATTCATGTAGTATAGAACTTTTTGCGTTGCTTTTTTTGCTTCTTCTTGTACAAATGGTTAGGACAAAGTCTTGAAGGGAGATTGTATAGTTGAGTTTTTGCTCAACGCGCTCAATATAGCGATCCACATGGAAATGAAAACATTGCTTGAAATGGCTAAAATTATCTTCATTAGAGGCTTATATACACATGGCCCCACTCGTGTGCAATTGATTTTACATATATTCTACGCAGCAACCTTGATAGCAAGCTTGCCAAAGTGCTTCTGGTCCCACATGTACTGGTACGCCTCCTTGAGATCCTTGAGCTCAAACACCTTCTCGTCGACGATAGGGTGGATGTCGTTGGCCTCAATAGCGCGGCACATGTCTTCCATTTGCAGCCGTGAGCCGACGAGGATACCGCGGACGGTGCAAATGTTGTTCAAGCAGTCGAGGAAAGTAGGCTGGTCCTTTCCGCCGCCACCAATGAAGCCAATAATGGTGATGACGCCGTCAATGGCAACGGCCTTGAGCGACTGTGCCATTGTGGTTGGGCCACCGACTTCGACTACATGCTGGACACCTGCACCACCGGGAGTGAGCTTTGCGGCTTCCTCGCCCCAGTTTGGCGTCTCCTTGTAGTTAATGACGTGGTCTGCGCCATACTTCTTGAGGAGATCGGCTTTGCTGGCGGAACTAGTGGTGGCAATGACTTTTGCGCCAGCTGCCTTTGCGAATTGCAGGGCGAAGATGCTGACGCCGCCGGTACCCTGGGTGAGGACTGTGTCGCCGGGCTTGAGGGCGCGCGACTCGAGGCCATAGAGGGCGTTCCAGGCTGTGAGAGCTGCGCAGGATAGGGTCGAGGCTTCGAGCATGTTGAGGTTGGAGGGGGCCTTGACGAGGCCTGCCTCGTCGAAGATGCCGTACTCACGTAGAGTACCGTCTACGGCGCCACCGAGACCAGTACTGAGGGATTGTGCGTCAAGAGAGCCGGCGATGTGGCCCTGGTTGAAGAGAGTGACGACCTTGTCTGTGTAAATGTTAGTATCCTGGTCTAGGCGATGCGGCTTTGGCGTAATCTGTACATACCTCCAGGCTGGAAACGGGTAACGTGCTTGCCAACAGCTTCTACGGTACCAGCACCGTCTGAGCCGGGGACAATGTTGTCCTTCATGGGGAAGGGGTATTTGCCCTTGGGGATAATGAGGTCACGATAGTTGAGAGATGCGGCATGGACTATTGCATGGTTAGCGTTGTTACAAAGGCTAATTGCTCACGCTACGTACTCTTGACGAGGACATCTTTGTCGCCAATCTCAGGTACCTTGGCCTGCTCGTTAAACTTAAGAGACTCGAAGCCGTCCTTTCCTTGGACGGTCCATGCCTTGGTGGTTGATGGTGCCATGTTGATTGTACGTAAAAGATTATTCAGGAAATGCGCAGACTATGATTATACAGTATAAACTTTGACCGTATGGAAGCTATACTAGGTCTTTTGAGGGATACCAGCAGCTTGATGCCGTTCCCGCCATGTCGGTCTCTCGTCTTATATATGTACAGGGCTTGCCATGTGGATGTGGGGTCCTCGAAGGTCCGATAGTGACGCAACAACAGGATGGCTGCTAACTCAATCTAACGTCACAACTGGGAGAACCTTGTAGAGTGCGGGTATCATGGGTGCTTAGCGTAGGAAATAAGTGGCGAGTTGGCCGATCAGGAATCTCCAAGACCCAAATTGGTCGCTTCGGCCGCGTTGTACTGTAGCTTAGAAACTGCCGGCCCCGGCGAGTGAGGAGAAAATCGAAGACATCAGGGCCAGGCCGGTGTCAAGGCGGAGATGACTCGGACATGTGAGATACTTGTACATGTCTGGCCGTGGAATGGCGAGGGAGATAGTTACTCGACGTGCATTTGTAAGCTCCCCGGGTTTACGGCGGGTGGGTCTGATGAAGAGGAAGAAGGACGCGATGCTTTCGCGTGGTGTCGTGCCCTGGCCATGCCCCGCACCACTTTCGATTGCCTTCCATACCCACATACACAGTAAGCATACACTGTTCAACCTCGACGCGTGTCAGTCTCCGCCACTCCGTTGGCTGCTTATCCCGAGCGTAGTGTGGTGTACACTAGTTGTAGTAGTACCTGGTCGGGGGTCAGACATCGGGGAAACAAGGCAGCCTCTCATGGACCAAGAGCCGGTTATCAAACAGCGCACTCCCAGTGTTGTCCTCCAGACACATACAATCTCGGCTGAAACGTCTCATCCTATCATATTTGATGACCTTGGTGGAGAACAGGCTGTCCCGTCGTGGCGCTTGGCGGTGAAAACAAGCATCATGTCAACGAAAATACGCGTCGACGAGCATGCAGCGAACAACAACGGTGGCGGAAGCGATTGTGGCACAATTGTATGCTAAATACGAGCAGACTGCCTCTCAGCTCCCTGAAGAGATCCAGCTTTAAGCCACTCAGGCGCAGTGATGATTAGTGTGTGATCGCCTACCAATGACCGAGCATTGGCCCGTCATCCGCTACGCCCCGACCTTTGTCCACTGGCAGCACCACAGCCAGACAACGCCGCGCATAAAGAGGCAGCAATCGTCTTCGCGCACAGCGTCGACTGCCATAGAGTTTTCTTCCCCAGGTTCCACAAAAAGCGAAATCGGCCCTTAGGCATTCGCTGCCCCTTCAGCTCGAGAATGCTGTGCGAGCGTGTCATAATGCATGTGCAACTTGTCGCTCGACACTCTAGCTTCGTTACATAGTTTATGATACAAGCCTCGCCCGCCATAGCCCAAGGTCCCGAGGAACCACGTTACCATGACCTCTCTAGAACCCTCATCCAGCGACTCGTCGCGCGATGTATCCCCACAGACCCGGCCCGAGCCCTACGACCCCTTCCATGCAGACAACGACCCCATCGAACTTGCCCACCTATCCAGACCGTCCCTCGACGATAGCGACACGTATGGCTCCCGTGGGCGCTCTCCACCCCACGACTCGGATGAAGGCATGCGGAATGGGCTACATCCCCGGTCAGTGTTCGGGTTTGCACAGAGCAATGATCAGTATGCACCCGTTCATGGGCGAAACTCTAGTTTGGGGCCCTCTTTACAGTCAAAGAGAGAGTCGTCGTATACAATAAACCGCGCGCTATACAACAGCACGTCGAGAGATGCCGATACCCAGGCTATACTAGACCGGAGATCGGGCGAATTAGCTCAATGGCACATATACTGGACCACTCCTGCGATGATAATATCGCTTTTTCTGGCTGGTTTTGCTGCAGCAGTGGGCCACCATTTGTTCTATTCATATCTTGACGGAAAACCGGCTACAGCTCAATTGAAGATGGTCAGGTACGGCACAGCACTAGCCTTCTTTGTTAAGAGTACGCTCGCGGGGTGCGTCATCATGTGCAATCGTCAACGTATCTGGTATACGTTTCGACGGAAAGCCATGACAATCAAGGGCATCGATGGCTTGTTTTCGGCAACAGAGGATCCCACGCAATTTTTCATGAACTGGGAAATGACCCGCAATGGCAAGCTTGCAACATTGATGGCCGCTTGCACGTGGTAAGTCAAGTGGTCATTAAGAAGCTGACCTTGCTAACCTGTACGAAAAGGTTGATACCTCTGGCCTCTGTTCTTTCTCCAGCGTCACTTACCTCTCAACTAAGTACCTTGCATGAGAACGGAACGTGTTCGGTAGCCAGCCTCAACTTTGGCCAGGAAGCAGATTACGATTTTCGAGACCAAAAATCTTTCTACAAGAAATCTCTGAGCTTTTTCAATACAACGGATATCAGAGCTCAACAGCCTGGTTGGTTTGATTATTATGACCAGCCTTCCAAGACCGCTCGGCGCCTGGCCTTTAGCAGCGTCTACATGCAGAAGCCACAATCCCGCGAGAACGCAGCCATGTCTTTTTGCGGCGAAGGCTGGAACTGCACTTATTCGATCAATTTCTTGGGTCCAGGATATAAATGCGATGATCTCAGCGATGCCGACAAAGCCAAGGCTCCCTTCTCAATAGACATACTTGCGCCGAAAGGAAACGTTACCTACTACGCGGATGTAGATCAAGGCGATTATCATTACCAGGATCCGAAAAGCAAAGGCGACATGTTGGGTGTCATCCAGAGCGAACCCGATCTCTGGATAGGCTACGCAATCAACACCTACCAGCCATACGCGCCTGATTCGCCCTTTTACGAGACATGGAAAACCGTCCACGAACCAAGAATGTTCAAATGCGTCATGCACTATACCAACTACACTTTTGAAATGGACTATAGCCCCCGACAGAACGCCACACGCAAACAGCGCGACTTCCTTGCTCCAGTCGTTGATACGACCGTCCAATGGGACGAGAAACAAAACGACTGGACCGCCTCTCCTGCACAAAACTTCATCCGGCCCAGCGACGATGTAGGAAAATACAAAGTAGCAAGTACCTACCACACGCTAGGCATGCTCCTCCGCCGCTTCCTCCGCGGCAAAATCGAAAAAAACAACGTCCTAATCACCTACACCGATCTCTCCGAAACCCGCCTCGCAAACAGCACCACATCGTACCCGCTCGTCGATCTCAAAACAGAAATGCAGGACCTCTTCGAAGACATGATCATCACCCTGCTCAGCGACCCCAACCTCGTCGCTGCCGAAACGCAAAACGCGCCCTGTGGGAAATCTCGCACAATGATGGTATACGTCTACTACATGCAATCCCTCTGGATCGGCTACGCAATCGTCATCGCCATCACCTTCGCCTTTGTCCTCGTCGGCGCATGGTCCCTGTACAAAAACGGCGTCGCGTCCGATGTCCTCTTCTCGCGTATCATGGTTACAACGCGAAACCCTACTCTCGACCATCTAAGCGTGGGTGCGTGTCTCGGTGGCGACCCGTTTCCCAAGGATCTAACAAAGACGAAGCTGCGGTTTGGCGTGTTGCTTGAGGATGATCCGAGGGATGGGCCGTTGGGCAAGGTCGAGCATTGTTGTTTTGGGACGGTGGGCGAGACAAAGGAGATTGTTAAGGGGGGCACGTATGCGGGGTTGAAGGAGTGGAGGGGGGAAGGTGAGAGCGAGGAGAGGTTGAGTGCGGATGAGAAGGAGCCGCTTCTTTTTGAGCGAGCATGATGATATGAGTGGGGGGGTTTTTTTTAAAAAAAAAATTGGCGTTTTATGATATCCGTATGGTTTAGATTTCCCAATATATTTTCCTTGAGACATGTAACTACGTTTTAATTTTCATGATACCTTACAACTACTCTTCGATAGATGACAAGATATCAACTCTTTTATTTAACTCCTTTTCTTGCTCTACTCGCAAGTTATCTCTAGCTATACAATCTAAAACTCCAAAGCCACCTTCTTCGTCTGTTCCGCTTGCCCTTCACTCTTCTCCGCCTCTGCCTTTGGCCCCTTGCCCTTCCTATATACCCTCGCATCTCTGGGATCAAATCCACCATTACCCCAAAGCGCCCACTCAGGCGTCTCATCACCAACATAGTCTTCTGGCCTCCATCCCACGACCTTGCCGTCATCCACACGCGTTCCCTGTACCTTCCCCTCGTTCAAGTCGAAAAACCGCTCGAAATCGATCCGAGTAGCCCACCGCCCGTCCCTCATAAAGCGTGTCCGATCCGCCAAAAGAACACAGCACGAATGCGCATGTTCAGCCCCAATACCATACTGTAGCCCCCTACTATTCAATTCCTTTTCCAATTCGGTGACAAACTCTGCAACTTCCTCGTAAAACGGCACGTTCTGCATCGTGAGTCCCGCGGACCCCGCAGCAGACGTACCGCAGTACGTTACACCTTTTACCTCTACAAACCCAGGCAGCGCGCGCTCGACGAGATCAGCGTAGCCGCGTACTTCCTCAGCCATGTTGAAACCTTTTACGAGCGTGAGACGGAAAACAGTGCGTTGTTCGAAGCGGCGGTTACGTAAGATATCGAGGCAAGCGCAGAAGCGCTCCCAGAAGTCGCGGTGGAGGGGTCGGTCAATCTTGCGGAGACTGTCTTTGTTGGAGGCATCGATGGAGACGTAGAGTTGGGTTACGGGGATGAGCGAGGCGAGTTGGGCCGGGTGCTGCGCGTTGCAGACGAGGAATGTGGAGATGCGGTTTTTGTGCATGATGTCAAGGAGTTCGTTGATATGTGGGTAGAAGATGGGTTCGCCAACGAGACTTAGGGCGCAGTGCCGGATTCGCATTGCTTCGCTGAAGCGTTCGGCTCGTACACCGGGGACGCCCTTCATCATCTTGATCTTCTTGTAGTGCGCTGCTGTGATGCCGTCGAAAATCATCTCGGGGGCGTCTGTGACCCAGCGCCAGGTCGTGCCGACGGGGTTTGTGCCGTGTCGCCAGCAGAAGACACATTTGTTAGAACAAGATAGAGATGGGGTTGCTTCCATACACAAGTGCGAGGCGATGCCGTAGAAGGAGTATTTGTAGCAGGATCCCCGACCGCGTAGTGCAGATTTGGTCCATCGGCAAATCTTGACACCGGAATGCGAGCCGATAATACTATAACCCTGTTTTGTGAGAGCAGCATGAGTAGGAGAAGTAGTGGGGACCATTTCCTTTGGAGCAGGGGCGGATTTGAGTTTAGGCGCAGATTTCTTATAGGTTGTGAAATCAATGGGTATCGGCGATGACGAAGAGTTAACCATGGAGCCCAAGTCTTCGACGTCGTCAACTCGTGAAGATTGACCATTTCCCTCTTCAGCGTCATCCACATCTTCCTCGTCACTCTCAGCAGGATCACCACTACCTGGTACACCCTCACCAAGTCCTCGTCCTTCAGCAAGCTCGACCAGCGCGTCCTGAACTCCAATTCTCCATTCTTCCAATCGCTTTTCTGCATCACCTTTAACATCACCCATGCCAAGAGGATATGCTCGCTTTCTGCCCGTCAATCTCGCCATCCACTTGTCAACCTCCCTAGCCTGACTACAGAAGCCTTCCTCTTCTGTTGGCCATCCCTCCTTGTCTCCAAACCCAAAAACGGAGTATCCAAGCAACCCACTCAATGGCGCTGTATCGATACGGAAGTCATTGTGTGTTTCTTGAAGACTCTCAATAAATATATCCAGGACGGTATCGATGTTGTAGGTGGGTATGAGGATGATATAGAAATACTTGACGTTGGGGTCGGCCTTTGGTGGGGTTATAAAATAGTCATCGTGTTCAATGTACGAAATATCGTGGGTCTGAGGTTTGAGGAAAGAAGAAGCTTGGTCACAGCCAGTCGTCCACTCTGTGATTGTCTTTGCGAATTGTGCGGCATAGCGCTCGGTTGTACCTGAAAGCGACTGAAAGAAGACCAGGGGCTGTATCTTGTCCGTTTTGTGATCGAAGGTCAGGGTTGGTGCTACGCTCTTCTTCGGTATTTTCCTGCCCTTGACCATCTTGGGCCCCTTCTTTACTTTTGTGGCCGCGACCACAGCGCTTGTGTCATCCTCGGCGTGGTTATCAACATTGAGATCTGGAGACGTGAGGGTCGTGGTGTATTCTGGGAGCCATTCAGGCTTGAGCTCGACTTTTTGCTTTTCGATAGGTGACTGAGGCACGGGCGATTTCGGTAGCTTCTCTCTTCGGTCGCGCGAGTAAATAATGAGGCGCGCAATTGTCGCTACTACGAGCGCTGAGAGCAAAATAGGAAGCCGATGGTCGTGCCAGATGAGGAGTACCTCTAAATCAAAGTCAGGACTGGATATCAGAATCGAATTTCAAACACTTACCAGCGGGCAGCTGTCCCAACAAGTCATGCAAAGCCATGGCGCTGTTGTGGTGTGGCGCATAGGACGGCATGCAGTGTCACGAACTTTTGGCAAACCGCTCGCGTGGGGTCGATTAGCGGGGTCAAACTGCACTCGCCTTATTGGTGGATCGCATCTGCAGGAACCACAGGCCGCGGCATGTTTTTTCTATCTTGATACTTTGTACCTGGTCTGTGATCCTATCACCACGCAAGCTGAATCTACAACAGCAAGAGTCGCAGATGGTACTGTTACTATTGAATCCTCTGTGCATGTTCACAAGTAATTCGAAAGTTCTAAGATGGACAGCAATGTACATTGAACTGGGGTTTATTTTTCTTCTAGTCTAGCATTGCATTCGTAAAATCATAATCCTCATCGGCCTATTCCTCGGCGATGCCACTTAGAGGGCCGCCCACTCGACGGAAAAGGCTCTGACGGGCTCCTTCTCATTCGCGTCTATCTCTGGATCCTCACCGCCAATCATGTAGGCCTTCTTCGTTCCTGTACCGAGACGCCCGCCGCCGACTACGTCCAGAAGCTCAAACTTCTGGTCCCAGCCCAGACCCGTCGCAGCAAAGTGACTGTGGTAGCGAAGTGGGTCGCCAGGGTACACGTTGTAATGGCAACCAAAGCGCAGACCAGGCATGTGATAGTAGCCTTTGGAGTGCAGATACCGGAACAATGGGTAACTGTCCGGTACCTTTGGGGGAGGGGCCGCAGTCTCCTTAGCGGGGGTCTCCAGGGGTGGATTTGAGGTCGTAGGCGTGACGAAATGCTTCTGACCTGCAACACCTTTCACAGTGTTGCCCTTGGTGGACGGTTCAGGTTCAGAAGGAACAGACACTGGTTCGAAGAGAGACTCTTCGGGTGCAGGGGCCGAGGTAGGAGCAGGCACAGGCGCAGGCGCAGGTGCAGGAGAGTCAACCTTTGGTGGTTTGACCTGTACCCACGACTCCGAGAAGCTTGAGCCCTTCATGATGAACCCAAGACCAGAGTGCGCAAGATCAGAAGTGCTGGTTTCTGAGCTAACAGGGCTGGAACTGCTGATGATACTAGGACTCGGGTCGACCTTGGTGAGTTCCACTGGCGTATACGAGTCGGAGAAGCTCGATCCTTTCATGATGAAGCCCAGACCAGAGCCTGAGAGACTTGAGTCATCCACTTTGAGCGTTTGTTCAGACACCGAGCTTGCAGCAAGACTACCCTCGTCTATCTTCAAACCCTTGTCGCGCAGGGCCCTTTCCTTCCTCCTCTCTGCAGCCTCTCTCTGTTCCTTGGCCACTTCTTCTCCTCTCTTATCCATCTCGGCCATGTACCTGAGTCTGTCCTCTCTGCTCATCTTCGCAAAGTTCTCTTCATGAAACTGCGCATCATCCACGATATACGCAGCGCCTTTATCGACGAGTACCCGAGCCTCTTCCGGCATAAGTTCCAGCGGTACGCCCAGAAAAACGTTTTGCTGACTGAGGTTCGGGATCGTGCCCACCAAGAGTCCGCAGATGTTGTGCGCGCGACGGCAGTGCGCAATGACGTCCACATCGAAGAGGAGGTAGCGACCACCGACGAGGGAGATGGGAAATGGTTCCTTGATTGGGTTGGTTGCTGGCGCTTGCGCCATTGTGTGATCTGAAGCGAGGCAAAGGTCAGTTTCTTATAGGTCAATGTAGCGGTGAGGTGAGACGCTGAGTTGGCTAGAGGATCAGAGTGTGAATACAATATTGGTTCACCATGGTCCCATCTTGTGGGAGTCAGGGGATTGACAGATTATTGGGTATTCATCATATAAGGCGCAAAAAGCAAGGACGAAAAAAGATTTTGCTTACCTGTCACTTGTGAGGTTTCATCGTGAAAGTCGTGAGGAGAAAGGAAAGAGTTAAAGGTAAAGCTCGACTTTTCAGCAGCCTCGCTTAGCTAGCGCGACAAGGGCAAGGTCCCCGCAACACCGGAGACGGACGCGACAGGCTCGCCTTTGACATATCAACACAGCGGCAGCAGCATCATGGCACCACCGTATTTTGTAGGATCTACAAATGGCCAGGAGGCAGCGGCACCAAAGACATATTACGAGCAGCAGCGCGAGATGCTGGTGACGGAGATTGCTCAAGTGCGTTCAATGTTCCGGTCTGCACACCGACATTGTGGCCCGCCAATGTCGCTGCAACAATCTAGCGCTTGCGTGCTAACTATGGTCGCAGAGCCTAGAAGTCGTCTTGCAAAACATCAACAAACTCAACCGCTCGCTCGAAGAAGTCACGTCGGTCGGCAACGAATTCGCGCCCGTCGAGTCGCTGTGGAGTCACTTTGAGAACGTCATGGCCAAGGACCCCAACGAGCAGCAGGAAAGCACGCAAGAGGGGGCCACCGAGCACGAGGGTGAGACGGAGGTGCCCGATGAGAGAAAATGAAAGAGCAGAGGACCCCTGTTGATAATATGACGAGGACTCGACAAGACGCGGCGTAGCGTTGCGCACGGTGAATGGTTCATATAAACCTGAACAAGGCGTTACGGGAAGATGATGCAATGATACCCCTGAGCAAGTCACTACTAGTAAAATGCTTGTCATAGGGCTGGAAATCGAGCATGGTTCAAAAAAAAGACTGCGCTTCATTTACTCCCTGGGCGCAGGCAAAGCCAAGAAAGCAGGTTCGCTATGCGCTCATACTAAATACCGAATACAGATACAAGAAAAGGGAAAATGATATTGTAGGCGTTTGGACTCGCTATGTCCATTGTCATGCCAAAGAAAAACCAAAAACGCCCCCAAACCATGTACATGAAAAGACTCGACCATGATGTGTTGGAAGGAAGAGACATGTCAAGACAGTGAGGGAGGGCGGGCAGCGTGTGGTCATTAAAACATATTGATCGTATCGTCCAGCGTCGTCATATGGAGATTACAAGACGGTGCAGCCGCTGCGCTTCTTCTTCTTGCCGCCGCCAGCGGGGATGGGTGTCGTTGTGTTCCCTCTTGATGTTGAGTTTGCGGTGCCGAGGCGGCGGTCTTGTTGCTCTTTGTGCTCGTCGCCAACGGCCATGGTGACGGCCATGTCGAAGATCTCCTCGACACCGTCTTGTTCTTTACTGCTGCATTCCATGTAGACGGCGCCCATTTTCTCGGCCACGGCACGGCCCTGGTCCGAGGTGACGGGCGTCAGGCCTTGTGTCTTGAGGAGCTCGATGCAGTTCTTCTTGTTGCGCAGGTCGGATTTGAGGCCCAGCAACATGAGCGGTGTGGTTGGGCAGAAGTGGAGAACCTCGGGGTACCACTGAGTCGTGTCAGTGCATGCATGGATGTGCTGGCTCAGCTAGCTCTCTTACCTTGTCCATGACGTTTTCTAGCGAATTTGGGCAATCAATTGCGAAGCAGACGAAGATGACATCTGTCTCTGGGTAGGAGAGAGGGCGCAACCGGTCGTACTCCTCCTGGCCAGCCGTGTCCCATAAGGCCAGCTCGACCATCTTGCCGGACGGCGGATGGGGTGTATGGGTGATGTAGTTTTCGAAGACGGTGGGCACGTATTTCTGGGGCGCATTAGTCTCTGTATTGATGATGATGGTGGTGCTGTCGCTGCTGACATACCTCTGGAAAGTTGCCGGAGCTGTAGCTGATGAGCAAGCACGTCTTTCCGCAGCCGCCGTCGCCGACAACGACGAGCTTTTTCGAGTATGCGGGTGGCTCGGTGATTGCTGTGTCGCGCGTGTTGGTAGTGCCGTATGAACTAACGGTGCCATTGCTGTTGCGCTCACTGGGGGTGCGGGCATGGCCGCGGACAGGGCCCATTGATGATACGGGCGACTTTGTGCTCTGCTTGCGCCGCAGGTAGTCGTAGTTTTGCGAGGTGGCGGCCATTGTGTGTATGGGGTATATACGGTGGTATCTCGCCAGAGGTGGTGGTGGTGGGCAGGCGGGCTGGCTGGTGCTGCACGGGATGGTGAGCAGGCAGAGGGTATGAATGAAGACACACAGAACAAAGCAGAGCAGAGCTGGAGCGGGAGAGCGTGTGGGGAGCGAGTGGTCGGGGCTTAAGAGAGGCGCATGTTGATTGTTGGCAGCACTCGGTCGCATATGGCAACCGCGCTACAGCGCCAGCGGCTCGCTAAGCTAGCGCCGAGTGTCAACGCCCGCCTGTCCTGGTCGCTCGTTCCGTGGCCTGCCAGACGGCGGGCGCACAGCCCTACCACCACCAACTCCACCACTATCACTACCACCACCACTACCACCAAGGCTGCAAGTACATACGACGACGACGACAACTAAACCGCCGCCCGCCGCAGCATCAATCGCCTGGACATGCACAAGCGACTGACGCGCCCGGCTCCCTCGTCTCCTCCTCCTCTTCCCCGCTGCCGCTGTTGCGCCCGTTGCCGCTATGCCTCCGCAACATGAGGCGCCGCCAGCCATGACAAAACCCAAGCTGGACGCCGGCAACAAGGGCCACGACCACTACGCCCAGCAGCTCCCCCAGTGGCGCAATGCCCTGCGCAACCGCCTCATCCCCATTGTGCGCTGGGAGACCCCGTGGCTGGCCTTACTGCAGGATAAGCTGCGCTCGCCCTTCCTCGACTCTTACTTTGCCTATACCGCAAACCTCGGCACCCACACCTTCTTCATGGTCTTCCTGCCCATCCAGTTCTGGTGTGGCTACACCAGTGTTGGCCGAGCGTATGTCGTGCGCTGTTGTCTTTGACTGCGCTGCCATGTCTGACGTGCACAGGACTGTCTTCATGCTTGCCGCTGGTGTCTACAGCACCGGCTTCCTCAAGGACCTGCTCTGCCTCCCCCGCCCCCTCTCACCTCCTCTCGCCCGCATCTCCATGTCGGGCTCGGCTGCGCTCGAATACGGTTTCCCCTCGTCGCACTCTGCCAATGCCGTCTCCGTGGCCTTTTATGCCATCTACACGTTGCGCCAGTCGGCCCAGCAGGACAACCCTAATGTCAACATGGGCCTCCAGGCCCTTTTCTACTTTTACGCACTGTCCATCATAGCCGGCCGCCTCTACTGCGGCATGCACGGATTTCTCGACGTCATAGTGGGCAGTGTTATGGGCGCCCTCATCACTGCCTTCCAGCTCGTCTACGGCGACTGGATGGACTCGTGGGTCTTTAGTGGGAGCACATTGCACATTTTCATCGCGACATTGGTAGTTTGTGTTCTTGTACGCGTCCATCCGGAGCCTGCCGATGACTGCCCCTGCTACGACGATAGCGTCTCATTCGCTGGCGTCGTCATAGGCATAAACCTTGGTGCCTGGCACTATGCCCAAACGGGTTATGCCCTGCAAGATGCATATCCCTCCTCGGTGCCCTTCGACTTGCACGAGATGGGCTTGCTCAAAGCAACCATTCGCATTCTCTTGGGCGTCGTTGTCATCTTCGTCTGGAGAGCAACCATGAAGCCTGCCCTGTTCACCATACTGCCTCCAATCTTCCGTCTGCTTGAACAGGCTCGCTGGAACATGCCTCGCGCATTCTTCTTGAATGCGTCCAAGTACAGTTCGATCAAACCTTTTGCAGATGACGATAATGTCATTCCGCCTGCATCAGAGCTACCACATATGTTAAAGAATCTCGCTCAGCCGCGCAAGCGATCCGTCTCAGTTGGTCCTCAATCCGCTGCAGATGCATATGAGACGCTTGCGTACCGCAACCGCAGGCGCCGTGAAAGTGTGAACTCGCTAGATGGTGCCGTTCCAGAGAATTCTACATGGGTTCCAAGCCCAGCGATGCCCGACACACCCAATGCGGAGAAATCGGACCCGCTCCTTGGTGCACGCCTCCTGCCAACGCCAATGGCATCTCGCGTCCATTCATACGAGCAGATGATGGGCACGGGTAAGGTGCAATTGCCCGAGACCAACACTGTGACACCACCAGAAAGTGATACAGATACTGCAGGCGGTGTCTGCAAAACTGTACACGAGCCGTCTGAAGAGGAGAATGAGAAGCGCGAGATTTTCATGATGCTTACGAAGCCACGAGTACGCTACGACGTCGAAGTTGTAACGAAGCTGATCGTTTATACCGGTATGTCAATCACGACTACTTACAAGCACACCACTAACGTACATCAGGTATTGCTTATATAGCTGTTGCAGGAAACCCTATATTATTCGAGTTTTTGGGATTGGGCATGAGCAACGAAGCGTAATTGACCGGGATCTTAAGTTTCGTTTTACCCTTTTGTAAACCTATTTTCCAGCATAGTTCGCCGCTCCTAGATGGATGCACTTAATATACTCATCGTTAAATGTTGATTCGGAAATTGTTTTGGTAGCTTGGGGTGACTTCTCGGTCTCGTTCAAATGCGGTAAGCGATAGCCGTTTATGAGGTAATCTTGGCGAACAATTACACTCCCCAATAAACCACCTATATAATGCTCGACGACCTGTCAAAGGAACTATCATCTCGACTACAACACATCATCAACAACAACAATCGCTTAATTCCACTCACAGGAAAAAGTAACAAATCGTCTCAGATCAAGCCATCGGATGAGATGAGCGCATACGTTTATCATGAGTTACACTGCCATGTGACACCACTCCACATATGCGCCGAGGAATCTACACAAGACTCAGCTGGGGTGTAGCTGGTAGAAGAGCAGTACGGCCGAGTAGAATAAGAATGGTGGGGTTGAGGAAGGATTATAAGAGGGCACAGCCGGCGAACTTTGCTCTAAGCAGTAACGTACCTCACGGCTTGGCCGGACACACGGCTTGGCCGGACACTTTTGCCAAGCCCCCACCAAAACTA